>NC_055992.1:60082892-60385922 GCF_018446385.1 Zingiber officinale
ACATGATGCACCCTTGCGATTAGATTAGATCTAAGTCGTGCACAAGATGCATCTTTTTCGATTAGATTAGATCTCGATCGAACCAACTCTAATGCCTAACCGTGCCGTGATACCTATCACTACCTCGATCACATGTATTGTTGAATCTGCCAAAGCAGAGCAATACATATTATCTTGGTAGGATACGGAGGGACAATCTTGGTCCCGCCTATCAACGCATGGGTGAATACAAACTCAATTAGATTGAGTATTCCTAGTTGCTCGGTTAGATCGAGTCAACTATAGGCATTCTTCCAACGGTTGGAAAAGATAGGTCAAAATCACATCTATATTAACTCTCGATAGCCAAAGCTAACTCGAGTTTTAATATAAATGCGGATATTGATTTTATAAACAAGAGTTGCATAGAGATGTAATTGGTAATCGTTACCTACCGATCATACTAAGCCTTGGGCGTATTAGCCAAAGCTAACTCAAGGGTTAGTATGATGTGGATCTTGTCCCACAAGAATTATAGAATTCAGTGGGAGCATCATTTAATTAAAGACCTAATTAAATGATTTTAAAAGAATATGATATTTATTTCTGCAAATTTTCTGTTGTAGATAACCATGACGTCGAATACGAACTCTTTCTCCCCGCGTTCTGTCCTTAAGAAGGACAAGCTCAACGGAGCAAATTTCCTGGATTGGTACAGGAACCTGAGAATAGTTCTCACTCAAGAACGTAAACTGTACGTTCTGGAGCAGCCCATTCCGGAGGCTCCTCCTGCCACTGCCATGCGAGCAGACCGAGATGCTTACAAGAAGCATCAAGATGACGCATTAGATGTGCCCTGTCTTATGCTCGCAACCATGAACTCTGAGCTTCAGAAGCAACATGAGTTGATGAGCGCTTACGATATGGTTGAACATCTTTGTCACCTATATCAAGGACAAGCAAGGCACTGGAAGAGGAACTCCACAGGATACCTGGAAGATCTTACGAAGAAAAGAAATAAGATTTCTACTTCAGGTGTACATGTTATAGAAGTCAACATCTCTATTTCTTCATTGTGGGTATTAGATACCGGATGTGCTTCGCACATTTGTACTAATGTACAAGCGCTGAGAAATAGCAGGGCATTGACGAAGGGTGAGATAGACCTACGAGTAGGCAATGGAGCACGGGTTGCTTCTATTGCTGTAGGAACTTACCATCTATCTCTGCCCTCTGGGCTTGTACTAGAATTAGATGATTGTTGTTATGTGCCTGCCTTGACTAAGAACATAATTTCAGTTTCTTGTTTGGACAAGAAAGGATTTTCGTTTATAATAAAGAACAAATGTTGTTCTGTCTATTTAAACGATATGTTCTATTGTAGTGCACCTCTAATAAATGGACTCTATATTCTAGACCTTGAGAGCCCTATCTATAACATAAATACCAAGCGGTTCAAGTCAAATGACATGAACCAAACCTACCTCTGGCACTGTCGCTTAGGTCATATAAATGACAAGCGCTTATCCCAGCTCCATAAGGATGGTTTGCTGGACTCATTTGATTTTGAATCATATGAGATATGCGAGTCATGCCTACGAGGCAAGATGACAAAGACTCCCTTTAGTGGGCACAGCGAGAGAGCGACTGATTTGTTAGGACTCATACATAGTGATGTATGTGGCCCTTTCAATGTCGCTGCTAGAGGCGGTTATAGATACTTCATCACATTTACTGATGACTTCAGTAGATATGGTTATGTGTACTTGATGACACATAAGTCCGAATCCTTTGAAAAGTTCAAAGAATTCAAGAATGAAGTACAGAACCAGCTTGGCAAGAGTATTAAAATACTTCGATCAGATCGAGGTGGTGAATACTTAAGCCATGAGTTTCGTGACTATTTAGCTGAGTGTGGGATTCTATCCCAACTCACTCCTCCTGGAACACCACAGTGGAATGGTGTATCCGAAAGGAGGAATCGCACCCTATTAGATATGGTACGATCTATGATGAGTCACATAGATCTTCCGACATACCTTTGGGGCTATGCTCTAGACACGGCAGCTTTCATTCTCAACCGAGTTCCATCCAAGGCCGTGATAAAGACACCACATAGGATATGGACTGGGAGAGATGCCCAGGTGTCTTTCATGAGGATTTGGGGTTGTGAGGCTTACGTACGACGTCAAGTCTCAGACAAATTAGGACCCAAATATGACAAGTGCTATTTCATCGGATATCCCAAGGAAACTAAGGGATATTACTTCTACATTCCCAGTCAGCACAAGGTAGTTGTGGCAAAGACTGGGGTCTTTCTAGAAAGGGGCTTTGTTTCTAGAAAGAGAGCACGCTCGATCTTGAAGAAGTTCAAGATGCGAACAATAGCACTGAAGCTCGATGGAAGTTGAATCGGAACCACAAAGTGTTGTGGATGATGTTGTTCCACAAGGAGTTGAGGAACAACAACCTTCAAGTAGACATACCTCTTCGCAGATCCGATAGGGTACGTCGTCAGCCGAGAGATACTCATTTCTCTTGTCGACCATGATGACATTGTGCTCATAGAGGATGAGCCTACCACCTATCGAAGCTGTGATGAGACCAGATTTCGAGAAATGGCTAGAAGCCATGAGATCCGAAATGGATTCCATGTACACCAACCAAGTATGGACTTTGGTTGATCCACCAAGGGTAAAACCCATTGGGTGTAAGTGGGTCTTTAAGAGAAAGACCGATGGATGGACTTATCTATAAGGGTCGCTTGTAGCTAAAGGTTTCAAGCGATTCATGGTATTGACTATGATGAAACCTTTTCTCCTAGCGATGTTTAAGTCTATTCGGATCATGCTTGATATTGCACCTACCATGGCTATGAGATATGGCAGATGGATGTCAAAACCGCGTTTCTGAATGGATACTCGAGGATGTGTACATGACACAACCCGAGGGTTTTGTAGATCCACAAGATACTAGCAGTCTGCAAGCTGCATAGGTCCATTTATGGACTAAAGCAAGCTTCTCGGAGCTGGAATCTTCGATTCGATGATGCAATCAAACAGTTTGGTTTCATCAAGAACGAAGATGAGCCTTGTGTCTACAAGAAGGTTGTAGGGGATATAGTTGTCTTCCTCATATTGTATGTGGATGACATACTACTCATTGGGAAGGACATCCCTATGCTTCAGTCTGTCAAAACCTGGCTAGGGAGTTGCTTCTCAATGAAGGACTTAGGTGAGGCATCCCGCATTCTAGGGATACAGATCTATAGAGATAGATCTAAGAGATTGCTTGGCCTATGTCAGAGTACATACATTGACAAGGTACTCCTACGGTTTGCCATGCAGAACTCCAAGAAGGGATTTCTACCGATGTCACATGGCGTGAGTCTTTCGAAGAATCAAGGTCCCTCTTCTAGAGAGGAGAGAGACCGCATGGATCAGATCCCTTATGCCTCAGCCATAGGATCGATCATGTACGTCATGCTATGTACTCGACCTGATGTCTCATATGCTTTGAGCATGACGAGCAGATACCAGTCAGATCCAGGTGAAAGTCACTGGATAGCGGTCAAGAATATTCTTAAGTACTTAAGAAGGACTAAAGAATATTTCTTGATATATGGAGGTAATGATGAGCTAACTGTAAAGGGTTACAGTGATGTCAGCTTCCAGACCAATCAGGATGATTATCGATCGCAGTCAGGGTTTGTGTTTTGCTTAAATGGTGGTGCTGTAAGCTGGAAGAGTTCGAAGCAGGACACAGTAGCTGATTCTACAACAGAGGCCGAGTATATTGCTGCATCAGAGGCAGCAAAGGAGGCAGTTTGGATCCGCAAGTTCATCACTGAACTTGGGGTTGTTCCTAGCATC
Source organism: Zingiber officinale (assembly GCF_018446385.1). Classification (NCBI taxonomy): domain Eukaryota; kingdom Viridiplantae; phylum Streptophyta; class Magnoliopsida; order Zingiberales; family Zingiberaceae; genus Zingiber; species Zingiber officinale. Next base: position 60,086,744 of record NC_055992.1, read on the forward strand.
GCTGACCCAGTTGAGCTCTATTGTGACAACAATGGAGCTATAGCACAGGCGAAGGAACCTCGCTCACACCAGCGAACCAAGTATATACTACGACGCTTCCATCTCATTCTAGAGATTATCGATAGAGGAGATGTGAAGATTTGCAAAGTACCTACAGAGGCTAACATCGCAGATCCCTTGACCAAGGCTTTGGCACAGAGGAAGCATGATGGTCACACTAGGTAATTAGGCCTTAGAGCCTATACTGATTGGCACTAGTGCTAGTGGGAGATTTTTAGTTAGAGCCCTAGAGCCAATCATTTGATGATTGTATGGACTCATTGTATCATATTCTTGTATATTAATAAAGGCATTTGTTTGGTTATTATACTTATTTGTATTAGTGCCAAATAGACTAAGTATAATAGCGTCCTTGAGTAGAAGGTTCATACCTATATCAATCGATTAGTTGAATCGATAGTGAGATGATATAGGGAACACTACTCTAAATCATTCCTAGTCGAGTATTAACATTCAGGGACATTGTTAATGCAATAAGACTAGCATGTAGGTCAGCTCGATGATTTGATCTCACAAGTCATGGATATAGAGATATCAAGCTGACACATGGGTATACATTGGAGAATGTATACTAAATGACCCGCCATGAGAAAGTATCATGGATCGTTATATGAGTGTCATATACTTTCTCATGTGGCTATTAGTATGACTATTAGTCCTTAGACCTGAAGTCACCATGGATCCCTACATAAGGAGTTATGTACTTTGGTTTCGTCAAACGTCACCCGTAACTGGGTGGACTATAAAGGCGATTACTGGGTATATAACAAATTATGTAGAGGAATGTGAGTGATGTAGATGGGATCTATCCCTCCCATATGACGGGAGCGACATCGGTATTCTTGATAGAGTGAGACCACGAAGTGCATGGCCATGCCCAAATGAGTCAATATGGGATATTGAGCTCATTTGATTTAGTGTGTCTATTTGGAGTTCAAGATTTAGATTGATTAGAGGATGACACGGTCTATGCCTCATATTGATCAATCTAGATGTCTAGGATAGAAGGACATTGTCACATATTGTGAGGAGTCACAATTAGTAGTCACAAGGTGATGTTGGATCTCGACATTTCTTGTAACTTGGGTAGTAATGATGTGTTGCTAGATACCGCTCATTACTTATGCTCCTAAATGGGTTTAGGGCATTGCCAACGTTACAAGAACCTATAGGGTCACACACTTAGGACATTTAGATGGAGATTTGGTTCATATGATGAACCAAGAGGATTAGATTCATTTGATGAATCAAATTGGATTAAGAGTAATCCAAATTGGGCTAATTGAGTTAGACTCAAGTTGATTCATGTATTTAATGAGTCTAATTTAGATTATGACTCATTAGATCAATTTAATTTAATGAATTAGATTCATTATATTAAGTTGGCTTGAATTAAATGGTTAGATTAGATCAACCATGAGAGAGATTGAGTCAAGTTTGACTTGACTAGAGAGGAAGAGGTAGAATCAAGTTTGACTTGATTCTTTGCCACATCATGAGTGAGGTGGCGAGATGTGGACCAATGGTGTTGCTCCACATCATCATGGTTTGCCACCTCATGGAGGTTACAATCCTCCATTGCATTTAATATGGCCGGCCACATTAAATGAGTGTAGGTTACTCATTTGCCACATCATTTGTGAGGTGGCAAGAGGTGGACCAATGGTAATGGTCCACATCTTCATGGTGTGCCACCTCATGGGAGTTACAAGACACCTCTTAATGGCCTCCACTTAATTGTAATTAAGTGGAAATGGGGGTTACACAACCAAATGTGGCCGACCACTTTAGTGAGGGGAAGAAAATGAATTTTTGATTCAACTCCTCATTTTACTCCTTTCTTCTTCTCTCAAGCTCTCCCTCTCCCTCTCCTCTTTGCTTGGCCGAATCTCACCAAGGTGCTAGCACACCTTTTGTGTGAGGTTTCTCCACCTACGTGTCCGTGTGGATACTTCTAGAGGACCGGCGCTTGACGGTCTTGAGATCCGGCAACTCCTTGGAAGAGTGGGAACGTGAAAGGGCACGCAACAAGGGTAAAGTTCTCAACACATAGATCTAGGAGTAGATCTAAAGATTTTGAAACTCGTATTTGTATTTCGTTCGGTTTTCCTTGCACGGATCTACGACTTTGGGTGATTCGGGGTTTCCGCGACGCGAAAAGCGATTTTCGCGGCCCGAAAAATCCAACATGATACACACAAGGTTTGTCTAGATTTTGTGAAAAATTAAATTCTTTAATTATCTCATCAAAATGGATATTCCTACTCTTAGATGCTTACTTTAGTCCATAAATGAACCTTTGAAATTTGCATACTTTATTTTTGTCAATAGATGTAAAACCTTCAGGTTGTATCATATACACATCTTTGAGCATATTTCCATTAAGGAAAGATGTTTTCATGCCCATTTTTTATATCTCATAATCATGATGAGCTGATATGACAAGGAGTATCCGAATGGATTTAAACATGGCTACAGGTTAGAAGGTTTCATCATAGTCAATACCTTACCTTTGACGATAGCCTTTCGCCACCAACCTTACCTTGTAAGTAATTACATTATCATCCATGTCGGTTTTCTTCTTGAAAATCTATTTACACCCTATATGTGTAATGTTTTTAGGTGGGCCCACTAAATTCCAAACTTAGTTTTTGTATATGAAATCCATTTTTGATTTCATGGCTATAAGTCATTTGTCCTTTTCTAAACTATTCAAATCCTCTTCGTAAGTAGTAGGTTCCTCATCCTCAATGTGTAGCACATCATTCGATTATCTTACAAGAGATCCATATCTCTTAGGAATATTATGTGTCCTACATGATTTACAAGGAGGTTGTGTCATAATCGATTGTGGTTCTTGGCTAGCCATCTCATTAGTGTTTATTAGAGTCTCTTGAACTTCATCAAGTTCAATCATACTCTCACTTGCTTCTTGCAAGAAAAATTCTTTATCTAGGAAGGTAGAATGCCTTGAAACAAACACCTTTGTTCTAAGGGGTGATAGAGTTGGTAACCTTTAGTTTTCTTAAGGTATCCAATAAATAAATATTTATCAGACTTAGCATCCAACTTGTATGATATAGTCCTCTTCACATAAACAGGGCATCCCCATATCTTCAAATAAGATATGAAGGATTTTTTACTAGTCCATATCTTATATAGAGTAATTGAGATTACCTTCGTTGGGACTCTATTTAGCAAGTAAGCAGTTGTCATGAGTGCATAACCCCAAGGGTGCGTTTGGTTCAAGTTATCGTATATAACCTTAGTTATGTGATTAATTGGTAATCACATAACCAAGGTTATGAGTGAATAAAACATAATCTTAATCTTGTTTGGTTCAACTAGGTAATGATATAATCTAACTTGACATTTACTATATTACCCCTTGTTTAATTATATGAGTAATTTTGTAGAATAAATAAAATTAAATTAATAATAATAATTATATATTTTTAAAATATAATTAGATATGTAATTAACTTATTATATATATTTTAAATTTATATATATTTATATATGTGATTAAAATTTTTTAATTATTTTAATAGATTTTATTTCACTAGGTTCCTCCCCAATTTTTGTTCGCCGACAACTTCTCCCCAAGCCGCCGGTGCGCCTCCGCCCCCACACCCCTTCCTGCGCTTCACCCTCCACAGCTCCTCCAGCGCTAGCCGCCGGTTGGCCACCTTCTTCTGCTGGTTCTTCCTGAGATTTTAATTAAAGATCCAAATTTTATGCTAAAGTCTTCGCTTTTTGGACACAATCGGAGCGGGATCAGCAACAGTCTGGGCCGCTTATCTTCGCCTGGAGCGGGAGTTTGGGAAACTGGCCGGTCCACTTTCCGGTAGACTGGGGGCTGCTTTGACTCCACTACGGCGGCGTCCTATAGCACCGCGGTGGAGAGAGGCGACAAAGAGCTACCTTTCTCCCCCGGCAGCGGTTGGACTTCGGGGATCTTAACACGCCGCTCTGGCGCTCGAATACCTCCGATAAACTTATAAAGGCGCCGCCTTTCCGGTCCTCCACCACACGAAGCTGCTCCAACGACTGCGGAATAAGGAGTCCCTCGTCGACGGCGCCGCCTCCCCTGACGACCGACAACTCCGCACCACCGCACTCAGGTCCCAGTTGTCTTCCTCCATCTCCGCCACCAGGATAACCCCACCGTGACCCGAACGCAGCAATATATAACCGCGCCGACACGTGCGGCCAACGGCGTTGACCAAAGAACGAATATCGCAGGTTGGAGGGGCACGATCGCGCGAGGGGCCATGATGAAGATGACGGGGAAGACCGGCATCGACGCCGGCGGGACCGTGAGCCTGCCTACGCGTGTGTCCATCGTCTTTGCCTGCTGCACCGAGAAGGTCGAGAGCTGCGTGAGGGGAGAAGGATATTTTTGGAACAAATTATTGATAACCCTGGAATCACAGAAAACCTAAGATTTTCAAGGTTTTCTGATTCCTGGTTCTATTCCCTAATTGCTGATGTGGCAGGAATATTACATTACCAGGTATCAGCAATTACTTAAACTAAACAAGGTTATCATTGATAACCAACTAAGGTTATCAATGATAACCCCGAACCAAACACGCCCCAAAAGATTTTTTTGAAGATTTACACGATCCATCATTGACCTGACCATGTCTAACAAGGTTCATTATGCCTCTCAGATACACCATTATGTTGTGATGTATAAGGCGGAGTCCATTGAGATAATATACCATTTTCTCTTAGATAATCTTGAAACTCTTATCTTAAATACTTTCCACCTTGATCGGATCGAAGTATCTTAATACTTTTACCAAGTTGTTTCTCTATTTCTTTTCTGAATTCTCTAAACTTTTCAAAGGCTTCAGACTTATGTTTCATTAGATACACATACCCATAACGAGAGTAATCATCAATGAAAGTACTGAAGTAGCTATAACCTCCTAGTGCATGAGTTAACATTGGTCCACATACATCGGTATTTATGAGCCCAAGTAACTCATCAACTCTTTCACCCTTTCTAGAAAAAATAACTTTTCCATCTTGCCTTTTAAACATGAATCACATGTATCAAATGTTTCTAATTCAAATGATTCGAGAACTGCAATCTTTTATTATTCGGATATATGTTTCTTGCTTATATGGCCACGACGACAATGCCACAAATAAGAGGTTAATTGATTATCTATTTAAACACGTTTATTGCTTGTTTTGATATTGAGATGTCACTAGATATATCTAACATGTAGGTGTCATTGCATAAAGTTCTAGTGTCATAAAGAACATCATTCAAAGTTATATAACAACAATTGTTACTAAAAGTTAAATGGAAACTTTTTTTTATTTAAGTAAGAAATAGAAACAATGTTCTTTATTAATGTAGGAATGAAATAACAATTATCTAGTTCTAAGACAAGTCTACTAGGAAGCTTTAATAATTATGTTCTGATGGCGACTGCAGCAACGTTTGCTTCATTCCCAACTCACGGACTTGATTCTCCCTTGATGAGTCTTTTGCTATTCCTTAGCTCTTGTATGCCATTACATATATGTGAGCCGCACCCAGTATCCAATATCCAAGTGTCGAAGAAAATAACATAACAATCAATAACGAAAATACCTAAAGAGGATGGGGTATCGGATGCCTTATTCTTCTTCACAGACTCAAGATAAATCTTGCAGTTTCTTCGCCAGTGTCCCATATTGCCACAATGATGGCATAGACCCTTTTGTGTCTGTTCTACTATTTTGGACTTTTAGTTCTTCCCCTTAGCCTGATGTTTTAGCTTTCTCTTAGAACCTTTCTTAGAGTAGTCTACTAACATCACAGTTTTCTGTTCACCTTTAATAGAAGACTCCATAGTCTTGAGCATGTTTATCATATCGAAGATGGTCAATTCTAAATTATTCATCCGATAGTTCATCACAAATTATGAAAGACTTTTGCCAAACTATATAGAATTAAGTCAATAGTTAACTCATGATCCATCGTAAAATTGAGTGATGCTAAATGCTCTATGTAACCATTCATCTTTAGTACATATTGTATTGCAGACGAACCGTCCTGCATCTTTGAGCAAAAGAGAAGCTTGGAGACCTTGATCCTTTCAAATCTAGCTTGCTCATCAAACAACTCACGAAGTTGATAGACAATATCATAAGCATCCAAATGCTCATGTTGTTTCTATAATTCAGGAGTCATAGCAGCTAGCATGATGCAACTAGCAAGTACAGAATCATCCTTATGTTTTCTAATGGGCCGACAATTGGTCCGCGCTTGCATCAGCATTAAGACTTGTGAGAAGAGGTTGTTTAAGGACATAAGCTAGCTTCTCATCTTTAAGAACAATTCTCAAACTTTGAAACCAGACCAACAAGTTTGACCTAGTCAGTTTGTTTGAGTCCAAAATTGAATGCAGATTAATATAAGTCATAATTAAATGATTAACCTAGAAATACAAAAATGAGAATGTATGAGAGACATAATTTTATTTATGTAAACTATTTACATGTAATAAAAGCCCGCTTATTTATCAAATTTAAATACCCTTATTTTGAATTTAGGCGATGGTAGGTTTTCTCCAAGTGGGTTGATATCTACCATAGATAAGAACAACCTTGACTTTGGCCAATAAATCATTCTTAGCTATAGTAGTAGGTAACAAGTTTACTAATTGCATATCGCTTATATGAAACTATCACATTATGCTAGCAAATAATTAATTTTCACATAAACATCAGGTTGTTAATACATTAACAAGTATACATCAAATGTGATCACCCTACTTCACCTCTATCCACATTGATCATGACTTTGGTACAACAAATCAAGGCTTTAAGTCTAAAACTGACTCGTTAATCATGATATTGTATTTCTATGGTTTGAACATATTTAATTTCAAGTTGAGTTTGACTTTTGCTAACAACTCAAACAAGAACTTAAACTCTGATTCTTAGCATATTAATGGAAGGTGTACATTTTAATATTGAGTAAGGGGTTTATGTCTCATTTACATCATGCAAAATTCTATCTACATGATATTACAAGCATGACATAAATGATGACATGACACATCGCAAGCATGACATAGTATGACACATCACATGCATAGTATAATCTAATCACATCACATGCATAGCAAAAATGTAATTATATGACATACAAATGACATGAGATGCATACCTAATTTAATAGTTATCATTATTTTATTTGGATATATAAAATATGTATAAAGATTTGATTTCATAAATCATGATCCATTAATTACAAACTTTTATAAAATATATCTTTTAAAAATTTATTTTTATAAATAAAAATCTTTAATTATAAATTATAAAATTTATATAAAAGATTTGATTTCACAAATCTAGAATCTTTTAATTTTAGATTTTTAAACAAAATTTCAAAGCTAAACACATATTTTCTTTAAAGAAAATAAATTCCTAATCAAGTAATTCTAAATTAGGAAAAAAAAATTCAAATCATAATCATAATTTTAGGAAATAAATTTCCTAAATATAATTTTGGAAATAAATTCCCTAATTATAATTTCCTAGTAGATTAGGAAATAATTAGAATTACTTTAATTAACTCAGAATTGTTAGTACCCCAAGGTAGTTTTGATGTGATCAACCAAGTCAGGTTAGGTCCTGTTAGTTTTTAACCTCTATGTCTAAGTGTGCAGGAACTTAGGAGCATAGGAAGTCGAGCAAAAGACGTAGCTAACGAGAAGGATGGCACGGGAGAGAGCTGATGGGCTCGGTGCGTCTGAGGGACCAAATGTTGTAGAAGAGTATGCTGGCGGACGAGAAGGAGGTGCGCGACATTTTTCGAGGAATGAGAAGCCAGAGCGGAAGACTGCTCGAAGGACGAAAAATGGATTCGGGTGAGCCCTATTTCGGATGGCTGAAATCACCTAAGCAAGAAGAGCCAGAGCCGAAGCCGAAGACCCGGACCAAACAAGTTAACATAAGGTTAACTTTGGTCCGGGTGCCCGGACCTGGTCTAGGTTCTCGGACCATGAAAATTATCCGTTATGATGGGGATAAAATTTTATCCCTCTCTAGGCGCTCCGACTAGGGCTATAAATATAGTCCTAGTCCCAAAAGCTTAGACATAACACTTATAAATAATTTTCTTTATTTAGCTTTGCATTTTGAGTGCTTGAACTGTTGTAAGAGGATTCTCTGCCTAAAGGACACTTTGATAGCGGGCTTCAACTTCCTTGGATTAATAACCTCCCCAGTTGTAACCAAATAAACCTCGTTGTGACTCTTCCTTCTAGTTTCTTATTTAATTTATGCAAGTGTTATTCGAGGAAGGTTTGTGTTATTTTTGCATGGCTATTCACCCCCTCTAACCGACCGCCAAGGGTCCTACAATTGGTATTAGAGTGGGTTCACTTTAGGAGGACTAACCACTGAACAAAGCACATGAGATGGCCGAGCCAAGTATCAACCCACCGAAGTTTGAGGGGGAATTCATGAGCTGGAAGAAAAAGATGGAGGTATTTTTAAAATAGATTTTTAATTATTAATAATTATGAAATATGGTTTTATAACCTTGAAAGACAAAGAAGAATATTAGTGGATGAAGAAGGAGCAAGCTGACTTTGTGGCAAACGACAAATCAGAGTTTCATCTGCTTAGCATTTTACCACCTCATGAAGTTAACCGTATCAGAGCCTAGAAGTTAGCCAAGATGCTCTAGGAGAAATTCCTGGAACTACATGAAGGGATGTCGAAGGCAAAACTAGCGAGGTGGGACCTGCTCCAGAATCAGATTAGCAACCTCTGGTTAGAAGAAGGCGAAGCCGTCACACACCTCCACTCAAGAATAAAGGAAATCATCACTGGACTCACGAATCTCGGAGAAAAGGTAAGAAACCGAGATTCGCTAAGGTACGCGCTTAACACATTTCCTAGAACTACTGAATGGGCATCATTAGTAGATGCTTATGATATATCTAAGGATCTAGAATCAATTACTTTAGAAGAAATGTTTTCAACTTTTGAAGTCCATGAAACAAAATGTGCAGATCTGAAGAAGGAGCCAAAGCACAATATTGCCTTAAAGGCAAAAATGGGTGAACGAGATTCTAAATCTTCTCTCGAGGATGATGAAATGACATTCATAGTAAGTAAATTGAAAATTTTATTTAAATATAAAAGATTTAATCAAGTGTAGGGTACAAAAAGGAAAAGAAAGGTAAAGTGCTACTACTGCAATGAAGAAGGGCAGGTGAAAGATAATTGCCCAAAATTGAAGAACAAGGACAAGGACAAGGAAAAGAACAAGAAGGTAACCCAAAACAAGTATAAAACTCTAAAGGTGACATGGGACGAAACGTCGTCCGAATCAGAGATCAAAGTAATCGCTAGACTTGTGCTAGTGGCAGGTCACCAAGAAGACGAAGACGAAGCAAGCTCATCTGAAATAAGCATCGAGCGATATAAAGGGGGAGTGACATCGGAAGAAAGAAGCACTTCAAGGGGAGCTTCAGATTGCGGGATCAACAAGGTAAGTCAGGTACAATCTCTTCCTCCTGACAAGTCATTTCAGTTTATAAAACTATTATAAAAAAATTAGTGTAAATTAGAAAAAAATAAAGAGTTAAAATCAACCTTACCTTATCTTGTTGATTAGAAGATCTTGACAAGATTAAAATTGAAAATTAAAGATTAAAGATTAAAGATTAAAGATTGAGAATTCAAATTTAAAGGATCAAATAGAAAACCTAAAAAAATCTACACTTTTAAATCTGTTTGCTTCAACTTTCAGAAACTATAAAGGATTAAATTGGCAATTTAGATATTATAAGGGGAAATTAGAAAATTATGTAGAAAATATATTCCTCAAAATTTTTTAATTAACTTAGTAGGAAGGAACCTATATTGGGTTTCAAAAACATGCTTAAGTTAATTATTTTTTGGGGATTTTAGAGAGAAAGTTAAATATTTAATTTCTTTAAAAGACTTTTTCTAGAAAGTGATTGTTGTTCCAATATCCAAGAAGGCCTAGTACCTCACCACAGCCTGGAAGTCAATTATTGAAATAAAATGTTTAATTGACTAATTGTGAAGCATTTAATCAATTTAACTTATGTTTGAAATAGTTTGTCAAAATTTTTATTAGAAAAATTTTGATCGTTAAAATTTCTTTAACAAAAATCATATTTATTAAAGTTATTTTAGCAAATTTATTTTTTTTGACTTTATCCAAATAATCCGTTAGAAATTTCTATGAATTAGTTATCCAAATACAAAATTTTTTAAAAAATCTGTTTAAAATTCAACTTTTTGTGAAAATATTTCTGATTTTTACTTAGGCATTAAGTTTAGATCTTCTAAAGTCATTTTAAAAGTACCCTATTTAATATGATCAAAGGAGGAGAAGGAAAGATTAAGTCTAGGGGAAGGGTAAATTTATTTTTTTATACATTATTGAGTTACAAATTTATTACCTTGTTATTATTTCTTTATGTTTATTTATCCTAACTTAACTTGGATTGTTCACATCAAAAAAGGGAAGATTGTTAGTACCCCAAGGTAGTTTTGATGTGATCAACCAAGTCAGGTTAGGTCCTATTAATTTTTAACCCCTATGTCTAAGTGTGCAGGAACTTAGGAGCCTAAGAAGCCGAGCGAAAGATGTAGCTAGCGAGAAGGACGACATGGGAGAGAGTCGACGGGCTCGGTGTGTCTGAGGGACGAGATGTGACTGAAGAGTGCGCTAGTGGATGAGAAGGAGGTGCATGGTGTTTTTCGAGGAACGAGAAGCCAGAGCGAAAGACTATTCGAAGGCCGAAAAACGGGTTCGGATGAGCATTATTTCGGATGGTCAAAATCACCTAATCAAGCGGAGTCGTAGCTAGAGAAAAAGATCCAGACCCAAGCGAGCAGAGCCAGACCATGAATCTGGACCAAACAAGTTAACATAAGGTTAACTTTAGTTCGGGCACCCGACCATGAAAATTATCCAGATCATGTCAAACATGATCCATTGCGATGGGGATAAAATTTTATCCCCCTCCAGGTGCCCGGAACCCTTCAAGGCGCCTATACCAGGGCTATAAATACAGTCCTGATCCCAGAAACTTAGATAGAACACTTGTAAATAATTTTCTTTGTCTAGATTTGCATTTTGAGTGCTTTAACTGCTATAAGATCCATTTTGACGAGAATAAAATTTTGTTCCCTCTAAACACCCCGACCAGGGCTATAAATATAGCCCTGACCCTAGAAGCTTAGACAGAACACTTGTAAACAATTTCCTTTATCTAGCTTTGCATTTTGAGTTCTTTAACTACTGTAAGAGGCTTCTCCACCTAAAGGAGTCTTTGATAGTGAGCTTCAACTTCCTTGGATTAACAACCTTCCCGGTTGTAACCAAGTAAACCTCGTTGTGCCTCTTCTTTCTAGTTTCTTATTTAATTTATGCAAGTGTTAGTTTAATTAAGCTATAACATTTGAGAAAGGTTCATGTTATTTTTGTAGGGTTGTTCACCCCCCTTTAGCTGGCCGGCAAGGGTCCTACAAGAATTACTAAAATTGGAATTTTCTAATTTACTGTTTCAGAAACAATAGCCAGATCGATCAGTTGATTGATCCAGGCCATCTGGATCGATCGATTGATTGATTCAGAAGCTCTCTGTTAAAAAATTACAGCCTGAATTGATTGGTCGATCTATCTAGGGCATCTGGGTTGATCGACTGATCGATCTAGAAGTGAACAGAGATGGAGAATATTTTCTCGATCACTAGATCGATCGACTCATCGATCCATCCTCCTTTAATCGATCAGCTGATCAATCCAACTCATTTCTGTTCATAAATTTTCTTCTTGAATCGATCAGTGGATCGATTCAAGATGGGAAATTTGACGCGATTCAAGATGCATCAATCGGTTGATCAGTCAAAACAATTTTGATTAATTGGTTGATCGATTGAAATAGGTTCTATTCTGTTTTTCAATTTTAGACAAGAAAATAATTTTCCAATATGTTTTTTCCTAATCATCCAAACACATATAAAACTATAACTACAAACATTTATAAACTATTTTATGATCATATTGAAGCACGATCTAGCTCTGATACCACTGTTGGGATATGCCCGATGAAGTATGCGCTAAAACACATTTTATAAATATGCACAGTAGAAGACTAAAATATAAATAAATCTAATTTATTACAACACACATACCACACGCATGTAGGATACAATCGCATTAGATAAGATCATAAAATAAAATAAAAATGAATAACAATTATTTTAGGTATATCTTACGGATGACCTGTAACAGAAAAGGTATCAACCGTAGAAATGTTGTCGAACCTCATCTCTATTCGTATCCACTCCGTGCTCCTCAAGACAACGTACTAGTGGAAGTAGGGGGATGCATCATCCCTACTGATTTTGTCATTTCAGACATGGAGGAGGATCCCAAGATTCTAATAATTCTTAGAAGACCCTTCCTCACCACTGCAAGAGTTTTACTTAATATAAAGAATTGTAAATTGTCTTTGATGATAGGTGAAGAAAAGCTAGAATTTGATTTGTCAAAATCCTCTAACCATGTCTCTACTCTTAGAAGTTGTTGTATCAGGTTGGATGAGTTCTAACAAGATGTGATGATGTTTCATCCTCATGGGAGGCCGCCGGATGTTGTACCTAGTCCGACAAATAATAAAAAGAGGCTCCCAACAAAAAATAAAAAATACATCTGTCTGATGAGAGCTAGGATTAAGGAAGACCAAGAAACATCCACCTTTGGAGGGAAAAGCCAACCCTCTAAGGACATAGCTCCAAGTTGAGCTGAGTTTGAGCTAATGACCAAGCGTTGCTTGGGAGAAAACCCAAGAGTTTCTTTGATTTCATTTATCTTTATTTTTATTTTTCATTGAGTCTAATACACTTCTCAATTTATTTTTAGGTTTATTGTGGCCTCCAAGAGTTGGCCATGATCTTCCCATGGGTGTGGAGGCACCATTAAAGATGGAAAGGAGGAAGGTTGTGGAGAAGCTCAATGAAGCACGCACACCACAAAATGGTCGTGTCTCTTAGAAACGGTCATGTCTTCTCTCCAGAGAAGAACAAAGTGAGGTCATGTCAATTGACACAATTATGTGAAGTTGGCTAAGAGTATTAATGTTGTGGCCATGTCGTTTGACACAACCGTGTGCAAAGCCATTCTTCTAAAAAAAATTTAAAAAAAAAACAAAAAATGATGCACGACATGACCATGTCATTTTGACACGGTCATGTCAGACCAACTGAGCCAAACATAGTTGGGCAGCTCCTATAAGGCACGACCATGGGAAGCGGACATGCCCAACACACGCCCCCTCTTTTCTTCTTCTTCTTCAATTCTCTCCTCTTCCTTTCCATCTCCAAGTTTCCTCTTTCCTCAACCTTGATGAGCAAGGCCAACAATATTCTTCTTCCTCAATGTCTCCATCTCAAATTTCTTCTCCAAGATCTCTTCTTTCCAAGATCTAGATCTAAGAGCTTTCCTCTTTCATTTTCTCCAAGATCTCCACTCTTCTCCAAGATCTTCTCCTCTCTCTCTCAAGATTCCTTTTCCCTTCTTAAAGAACACTCCCTTCTCTCTTCAATAATTGCTCTCCCCTACTTTTCTTTTAACCATGTCTAACATTTTAAAGAGGATCCAACGTGGAAGTGGAGGATCAAGTGGAGGGAATGATCCAAGAAAGGACAAAGGGAAAGGGAAGGCTTCTTCCAAGGACAAAGGCAAATAGACTACACGCGACAAAGGTAATGAAAATGAATTTGGTATTATCTTTATAAATAATGAGCAAATAGCTAGATTTGACTCTCTCATTACTCGTAAATTGGTTTGCACTAGATATTTAGATTCCACTACTATGGAAGTCTTGGGGATTAAGGATGATATTGATTGGTCAATTAGGGCTTTGGATTGGAATGACATGATATACTTATACCAACCAACTTATCCCCACCTTACCCTAGAGTTTTTGAATTCCTTAGAGACCCACTTTACCTCTGAAGAAGATTATAATGGTAAAATCTACTTTAGGTTAATGAATCAAGATTTTCAGTAGACTCTATATGACTTTAATAATTGTTTTGGCCTACCTACAAGGGGATCTCATAAATTTGAGTATAATTTCAATAGAAATGTTGTTTGGAATTCAATTATTGGTTTAAATGAACCCTACGATCCTTCTCAATCTAAAGCTTCACACATACAAAACCATATTTTGATACCTCCATCGTGTATTGAGTAAAACCATTTTTGGTAGAGAAGAAAGTGATGGGGTCGTTAGAAAGGTGAAGTTTTACTTATTTTGGGCGATGCTAAATAAAGTTGACTTTGATTCGGGGTTCTACTTTTTACAAACCCTTGCGAAATCCAGGAAGGTAACTACTGGATCACTTGTCTTTGGTGGGTTGATTACCCAAATTGCTTTAAATTTAGGATATATACTCTATGATTTGGACGTTATTCATGGTAATTGTAAGATTGATATTGACACATGTTTTTCCATGAAAATGATTTTTCTAGATGAGAATGACTTTGTTTGTAGGAGGATCCACAGATTATTATTATTATTATTATTGGTATTTTAGAATTTTTGGTATTTTAAGTAATTTTAGTAATTTGGGTATTATTGGTAATTTTTGTCTTTTTATATTTTTTTATATTTTGAATCTGTTTAGAGATTTTAGAATTAATTAGGAATATTTTTCCTTTTTTTAGGATTAGTTTTCTTTTCTAAAAAATAGTTTAGATTTTATCTCTTTTTTAGATGAGTTTTCTTTTACTTTTTCTTGTTTTCTATTGCAACTTTTTCTTATTTCTTAGGTTATTTAAACAAGGGTTAAGGCTCTTGTAAGGAGGTGGTTAATGTTGAGTTTGATTTTTATTTGAATAAACAAATTATTTTCATTTAAACCTAGAGATGGCTCCTCTTTGTTTACGAATTATCTTCCTATATATTTTTCTGCTAACCTCTAATTCGAACTTCGCACCCGGAGTTCCTTCCCCTGTGTTAGTTGGTATCAGAGCTTTAGATCTATGGATGATCATCGTAGTGGAGGTCATGGTTGTGAAAGACAGGTTACGACTGAGGAAGTCTTGAACCAAGATAGAAGCATATCCTATGAGCTCATCAAAGATCTATAGAGATCAGTCACATAGTTTCTTCCCCTGCGTCACTTTGCCTTTCCCAAGAGGGATGAATTTCCACTCCCTCTACATTATCCTAAACATACCATAGTTCATAACCCCATCAACTGGATTATTAGGGATGTAGCTCCCAAGTTTGCCTCCACCCTTGTAGAGCACCCTGAACCCTCGTCATTTAGACATCCAGAGCCAAAGGGTCATCCGGAACCGGTTAGGCATTCATTTGCTTATGGCATGGGTCCCTCTAGATTTGATTTTTTTTATATTTTCATGCTCCTTTGGATTCACTTCATGAGAAACAAAGTGCTCAACAACAATTGTTGGAATGTCACTTTCAATTGTCTGATAACCAATTCCAAGAAGTAAGAAATCATTTTCAGTTCATGAGGAACTTTCAAGATTAGGTGGTCAAATTTATTTGCAATTATAACACTAATTAGGAGAGAATGGAAGATTTTAGGCGCTCCATGGATGTTACTAGACAGTAGTTGACCACTCTTTTCATGTACCATGAAAACATCAGTCACATTCCAGGAGTGCCTAGATTCCCTGTTCGACCACGTTCTCCTCGTCCTATAGACCTACCTCCTAACCCATACCCTCATCCATCCTTTAGAGCCCCTACACATCACCCTCCTCCACCGTATTATTTTATCAGGATGATAAAAAGTTTATGTCTAGGGGAGTTGTTTATAGACCTACTTTCCTTATATTTTAGTTCATTTTGCTTATTTTTATGTTAGTTTTTATTTTGATTGTAGTTTTCTTCAATTAATTTGGTTGTTTTTCTTGTTTAGAATAGTTATATCTATGACATTTGAGAATATCAATCTTTACCTTACTACTGACTTATTGATAAAAAATTATTAGCACGTTCATTTTTTTATTTATGCTGTTATGAGAAATAGTGCTAGTATGCCTAGTGAACTTCTTTACTCAATCTCTGGTAACATGAAGTGAGCATTATGTTATAATGAGAAAAATTTGAGTATTGGCTTGATTTGAAAGATCTCATTTCACTTTGCCTAAGTTTAAATAGTAAATAACTCTAAAATAATCATGATTCTTCAAACTTGTTTAGTATTTGGGTTTCCATGGTGATTTCTTGTGCTACATCTTGGTTACTAGATGATGCTTGAGTTATGTAAGTTTACTTGGAAAAATTAAAATATTTTGACATTTGTTAGTACTACATCTAAAGAACCCCCAAAAAATATGAATGAAATTCAAGTGTTGTAGAGAAATTTACCCTTTAAGATAGAGTTAGGTTATTAGAGAAATAAATGCTATATTTCTTTGGATATTGAGCACACCTTTGAGACCATGAAAACTTATATTTAGGCCACACTTATATTACTCTATGATCATGCTCACCAATGAAACTAGTTGATAGAGTTGGATTGATTCACTAGAGATTATGATGCACTATATTAGCACATAAATATAAATTATATAATTTTTCTTGAGAAAAAGCAATGATTCAAGTCTGGGAGCATGATATGTGTAGATTACATACACTTTTATGCATGTTTTGATGCACATTCATTTATTTTCTTTGAGTATGTTCTATGTTATTACACTCCTCTTTATCATATTTTAAGCATAAATACTACCTTTATCGGAGATCTTATCATTCTTGGTTTTTCCAGATAGGATGCATTTTCAGAGTGAAAATAGAGTTAAGACATACTTCAAAGCAATCCTAGAAGAAGAACATAGCCCGATAATGCCCCATGGTACAACCATGTCCCCTCACCCGAGAGGAAACATACCATGGTCGTGTCCCCTGGCATGACTATATCCCTTCACTAGAGGCTATTCCAAAGCAAGTCATGTGGTTTCACATAGCCATGTCCCCCGTCTAGAACCCAGTCAAGGTTAGTTCATGTGAAAACACAAGACTGTGTTCTTCCTCCAGAGCTGCTTCACACTGTGGTTGTGCCAAAAGGCACGATCATGATACGACTAGTGCATGGGCCCATGCCCTACCCTATAAAAGGTGTGCTCTTCCCCCTTTTAAGGAGGAGGTAAGGTTTTTCCTTCAGGGAGACTAATTTTTCTCCAGATTTGCTCATCCTTCGGGCTCCGATTGATTATCCCAAGTCATTTCTGCCCTCTTCTTCATCTTCAGAAGCATAGGATTAGATACAAAAACCTCTTGTCACTTTGGCTAAGATTTTCTCCCTCTTCTTCTTAGATTGGGTTTTTAATCTTATAATTTCTATGTCTTTGGATTCATCTCCTCTTATTATTGAGTAGATTCATTTGTTTTAGGATTAAGAAAGTAATTGTGATGTGTAATTGATGTATACTCTTTGAATTTTCCAATTTCCTATCCATTTGACATGTTAAGGCATTGTATATATTTAATTAAATACATATGTGAAGTATTTGTGCTTAAATGTCATGTTTGATTAAATAATTATATTGATTTGTTTGCCCCGTAAAGGGGATGCTCTAGATAGTATGACCGGGCCCCCTAGTAACAAGGGTATCCCATTAATCAAACATTTAGAGTATCACCTTGAAAGGAAGGATAATTCTCCATAAGGAAGCATTGAATTAAACTTAAGGGGTTATTTATAATCCTATGTTATTAAGTGTCATGCGTAATCTAGGTAATGTATGACCTAGGGGGAAGCCTTGTGACAAGGGTTTCCCTTTAATCAGACTCCCTAGGTAATTCCTTCTAATTAGTGGCATCGAATACCATTAGAGATAGCACTCTGACATGACCGTCACAGGATAGTGTCAGTATAAAGTTAGACTTCCTACTTACAAATAGGGATCAAAGATGGGTGATGGGAAATTTATAGCACATTAATTAATATCACAATGAAACCGAACTCCTAGAATGCTTCCCCTGATCAAATTTCCTCAACCAACTCTCTTTCCTAGCTCTCTCTCTCTTTACTTCTCTCTTACCATTAGTGCATAAATTCACAACACTCGATCATTTAGCTAATTCACGTGCTAAGTCTCTAGTGTTTAACACGATCCCTGTGTGTTCAATATCTTTTATTACTGATGACGTAACTATGCACTTACGAAAATGTAACAGTCATAACTTTCTACTCGGTTGAAATCACAGGTCATGCCATGATATGGGTTAGGTTTAGTAGGTCCCCAGGGGAAAGGAGAAAGGAGATAGTAGAATTAAGAAAATAGGTTAATATCGACCGAGATAATACCTCAAGAGGATAGGTCAACATCGACCGGGATAATACTTCAAGAAGATAGGTCAACATCGACCGGGATAATACCTCAAGAGGACAAGTCAACATCGACTGGGATAATACCTCAAGAGGATAGGTCAACATCGACCGGGATAATACCTCAAGAGGATAGATCAATGTCGACCGGGATAATACCTCAAGAGGGTAGGTCAACATCGATCGAAATAATACCTCGAGAGGATAGGTTAATGTCGGCCGGGTTTGCACTTCAAAATGGTCGGATGTATATGATCGTTCGGATATATAAATGAATAAAGTCGTACGAAATTTATAGTATATTATTGAACGAATAAGACATAGGTTGAATAGTAATCATAACTCGTCCGAACATAATGTAGGATCAAAGCCGCTCGAGACAACTCATAGTACAATATCGTGTTGTCCATAATATAGCAACATAGTACAATATCGGGCTATCCATAATATAGTACAATATCGAGCTGTCCATAATATAGCAACATAGTACAATATTGGACTGTCTATAATATAGCAACATAGTATAATATCGTGCTATCCATAGTATAGCAAAACAAGGTAAGCAAGCATAAGCGACAAATATACCTTGATGTGACATGTAAGACAGGGCGAGAACAAATATTTCAGAAATATTCATAAATATCTTATGAGAATATTTACCACATGTGGTTGTATAATAGATTGACTAATTTGGCGGGAAGAATGTTTCTAGACTCTTCTGCAGGTACTAGACGACAAAGAAGGTACATCTGGAGTACAAAAAGATTCCTTAAAAACTATTTTCTGTAAGTACATGACTTACGTCATCTCATAACAAACTCTAATAAACCGGGGTCCACTTCACGACTACGGAAGTTATGTGAAGTGGTATAAAAAGGGGAATCCTCTCTGTTAGCCAGGTATGTTGATCCTCAGGCTTATGCTCACACTGGCAACCCACATTACAAACCCTAATTTTGGTTATTGTTCATCTTCTTCCTACTGTCTTTCTGCATCAAAAGAGATCACTAACTTGAGCGTTGGAGGGCCTATCCAGGGATTTCCACCCCGGTCTTTGGTCACTGACGATAGTGTTGGCGGTTCTCTTGTGCGTAGGAAGTCATCGGAGTTCTAGATCTTGGCATTTTTCATTGAAGGCTTCCGTTCGTCTTTGCATCTTGGTACAAGGAGAGTGTTCTGTGGGTTCATTCTCCCAGATCTGCTCTGGGTTTCTCAGATCGGTATTCCACAAGTATTATTCTTCATCAGCGGTGAGGTTTTCTCCCAGCTTTCCATTTTGTCAAGCTTCTCAGATAGGATTAAATTTGGCGCCGTCTGTGGGAACTTCACCTGAATCTGAGATTGCAATATGGAAGATGTTGGAAAATCAAACCTATTCACTATTAGTAGAGAAGATCTGGATTTCCTCATTAGCACTCATGTCCAGAAGGCGCTACAGCAACAACAACTACAACAACAACAACAAGCTCATACTGGAGCTACCCTGCCAATGGCTCATAATCCGAAAGTCTCAACCACTGATCGACTAAAGGGAAAAGAGGCGGAGGAAGAAGATCATGTATATGTTACTCCAGCCACTGCTTCTCCGACTTGGCGCCCTCGAGCCTTTCTTCGTACTCCTTTCGAGCAGGGAGGATGGAGACCTGTCTTCCAAGAATCCTCTGACGAGGCACCGGACAAAGAGAAACGAAAGCTAAAAATATTGGTGGCCAGTGATAGCTCACCGGAAAGAATTATTTCTCCCTTCTCTAAAAGTGTCCTGGATGATCCGCTTCCTAAGCGATACCAAAATCTTCAAATCGGGGAATACACTGGAACCACAGATCCAGAAGATCATTTATTAAAATTTGAGAATGTAGCATTATTACAACAATTTTCTGATGGAGTAAAATGTCGGATGTTCCTCACAACACTCGGAGGAGCTGCTCAACGATGGTTCAAAAGATTGCCTGAAAATTCTATTCGGCGGTTTAAATATTTCAAGAAGGCTTTCTTACACCATTTTTCCAGCAACAAAAGGTATCATAAAACTCCCTGGAGCTTATTTTCAATTAAACAAGGATCTAAAGAGGCCATCAGAGCCTACATCAAGAGATTCAATCAGGTAGCTATTAATGTACCCAATGCTACTACTGAAATATTGGTAAGTGCTTTTTCTCAAGGCTTGAATGATAATGATTTCTTTAAAGATCTGGTGAGGAATCCTCCAGCCAATTTTCATTTATTAATTGAGCGAGCTACTGAGTTTATTAATGTTGAAGAAGCTCAGGCGGCACGCCGGAAAGAAGATACCATTTCTCCTGCTCCTGTTAAGGAGAAGGCTCTCGCTCCTGCTCCCCCACCGAGAGGACCTCGAGAAGTCCCTCCACCCCATCGTTATCCTGAATATCGTCCACAAGCAGTACAACATGTGGAAATGCAACAAGAAGAACTAAGAAGATGGTGCACTTATCACAAGACTAACAGCCATCATACAGAAGACTGTTTTATTCTGAAGAATAAGAGAGCAAATAGGGATCGTTATCAAAGGAAAAATTATTATCAACAATAATATCCCAGGCAACAAAGTCCACTCAAATTAGAATATCACCCGGTCGAACCTTAGCAAGGTGTATCATCAACCCCGGCTGGTACATCTCAATTGCCTGAGAAAGCTTAGCCTGAAGCTGTAACAGCTCGACAAGAAGAAAACAGGAGCAATGCCGCCTGAGGCAGCATTAATATGATAGGGGGGGCCCATTGATGGAGATTCCAATTGGGCCAGAAAAGCACATGCACGAAGATTCGAGATCCATGTTGTAGGATGTAGCATGGAGAGAGCAGCAGGGCCATAAATCAGTTTTTGGCCCAAAGATCTTGAAGGGGTAGAAATACCCCATGATAATGCATTAATAATCAAGGCTATGATAGCTAATTACACTATTTCTCGTACCTTTATAGATACTGGTAGTTCTGTAAATATTATTTTCAAAAAATCTTTTGATCAACTGCAGATTGACCCGAGTGAACTTCAACAGATGGTGACTTCTTTATATGGATTCACTGGTAACGAGGTACAACCGCTCGATCAAAAAAGTTGGTCATATCTCTAGGGGAAGACCCCCTCATGAGAACAAGAAGATCTTACTTCATGGTGGTGGATGCCCCCTCCTCCTATAATGTGATACTGGGTCGACCGACCCTAAATAAGTTTAGGGCGGTCGTTTCTACTTTTTGCCAAAAAATTAAATTTCCTGTTGATGATCAGGTCGGGGAAGTACGGGGTGATCAGAAGATGACTCGTAAATGTTATGTGGAGATCGTCAGAACTGAAGCCAACGCCGCCCAAAAAATGCAAAGAATGGAGGTCAGTGCCATTCAAGAGAAGCCACCTGTTCTGGTCTATAAGGAAAAAGGAAGAGGTCCAGATACAAACCGGTCGGCCTGAAGCTATTACCTATGTCGCGGTCGATCTTGATCCTACGCTGAAAATCAAGCTGGTTCAATGCTTGAAGAGAAATAATGATGTCTTTGCCTGGACACCTACAGAAGTCACGGGCATTTCTTCTTCAGTAATGGAGCATTCTTTGCATGTCTTCCCAGATGCTCGACCTGTCATGCAAAGAAAAAGAAATTTTAGTGCAGAACAAAATCAAATCATCAAGGAAGAAGTGGTTAAACTCATGGAAGTTGGCTACATCAGGGAGGTGCAGTTTCCAAGCTGGTTAGCTAATGTGGTCTTGGTCTCTAAACCAGGGAATAAATGGCGAGTATGTATTGATTTCTGTGATCTCAACAAGGCTTGCCCAAAAGATTATTATCCTTTGCTTCGGATCGATCAATTAGTGGATTCTACAGCCGGGTGCGAATATATTTCTATGTTGGACGCCTATCAATGCTATCATCAGGTTCCTCTCACTAAGGAGGATCAAGAAAAGGTCAGTTTTGTAACATCTGATGGTACTTATTATTATAATGTTATGCCGTTTGGACTAAAAAATGCAGGAGTGACTTATCAGAGGCTTAAGAATAAGGTCTTCCAGAAACAGATTGAAAGAAATATGGAAGTATATGTTGATGATATTTTAATTAAGTCTATTCAGGCTGCTGATCTCTACAGGGATGTAGAGGAGACTTGCAGAACATTGAGGTAATATGGGCTCAAGTTGAATCCGGGCAAATGTTTGTTTGGAGTGAAAGGTGGAAAGTTCATGGGGTATATGGTGTCTAAGCGGGGAATAGAGACCAACCAGAGCAAGGTTAAAGCACTACAAAACATAGAGCCACCACGTAATATAAAGGAAGCTTAAAGACTCACTGGTCGCATCACCGCTTTATCTAGATTTATTTCAAGGTCGGCTAATCGTAGTTTTCATTTCTTCAAAATACTCCGGAAGGCTAACAAATTTCAATGGGATAAAGAATGTGACAAAGCCTTCCAGGAATTAAAAGAATACTTGTCTACCCTTCCTGTGTTAGCTAAGCCTGTAGTGGGAGAAACCCTATGGGTATATTTGTTAGCCAATGAAAATGTTGTAGGCTCTGTGTTAGTCAGACAGGAAGAGAAAGAGCAACAACCTGTATATTTTTCTAGCCATTTATTAAAAGGAGTTGAGTGTAGATATACTACACTCGAAAAGTTGGCCTACGCATTAGTATTGACTGCTCGGAGATTGCGTCCATATTTTTTAGCACATGTAATTATTGTATTGACCAACAGTACTCTTGGACGAGTGTTGCTTAACCCAAAGGCATCTGGTCTATTGATAAAATGGATGACCGAACTTAGTGAGTATGACATACAATACCAACCTCACTCGGCTATCAAGGCACAAGCTCTAGCAGATTTCATTATAGAGGTTCAGGGTCCTGAAGAAGAGAGTACTTAGAAAGTTTATGTGGATGGATCTTCAACCAGACAAGGTAGTGGAATTGGTATTCTCCTTATATCTCCAAGGGAGGATAAGCTTCAACTTTCTGTCAGGCTGAATTATAGGGTCACTAATAATGAAGCAGAATACAAAGCATTGATAGCAGGATTATAGACCACTCGACATGTGGGAGCATCCCGGGTTTATATTTATTCTGACTCTCAGTTAGCAGCCCAACAATTATCAGGTAACTTCGAAATCAATAATGATAGACTCAGGTTATATGCTGAGGCATTTGATAAATTGAAGGCTCAGTTTCAAGAAGTAAATATATAAAAAATCCCTCGGACTGAGAATCAGGTAGCAGATGAATTAGCTAAACTGGCCTCTGCTATAACACCATGGAACTTAGATCGACCGAGTAGACATTATTAGTGTCTTGTATTGAGAGACAAGCTGAAATAGAGATACAAGGTGATTGGAGAGCACAAATTATATTATATTTACAGCAAGACATTCTTCCAATTGATGCAGAACAAGCAAGAATATTTAAGAAGAGAGTTTCCCAATACACTATGATAGAGGAACAATTATATAAAAGGGCTTTCTCTAGACCTCTGCTTAAATATATCGGAACAGAAGATATACAGTTTATCTTGCAAGAGGTTCATCAGGGCTCATGTGGCAGTCATATAGGAGGAAGATCTTTAGCTCGCAGAATTTTATTAGCGGGGTATTTCTGGCCTACCTTACATGAAGATGCTGCCAAATTTGTAAGAACTTGCATTTCTTGTCAGAAACATCAGAATATTCCACATCATTCCACATAATTATTAAGAACCTCTATAGTCTCCTGCCCCTTTGATCAATGGGGCATGGATATAGTTGGTACATTTCCTATGGCAACTGCACAGAGAAGATTTTTGTTAGTAGCAGTAGACTATTTCTCTAAATGGGTAGAAGCAGAACCACTTGCCCGGATCACTGAAGATACGGTTATTAAATTCTTGTGGAATATTGTGTGCAGATTCGGTATTCCCTATAAATTAGTCTCTGATAATGGAAAGTAGTTTCAAGGAAATAGAATCTTAGATTGGTGTAAGAGCTAGGTATTACGCAAGCATTCACCTCTGTGGCATATCCATAGAGTAATGGTCAAGTAGAAGTAGCCAACAGAGAGATTATAAGAGGTTTAAAAACCAAACTGGATCATGTCAGAGGCAGCTGGGTAGATGAATTGCCCAGTGTTCTTTGGGCATATCGCACTACACCCTGAGAAGCTACAGGAATTACTCCCTTCCAACTAGTTTATGGGGGAGAAGCTGTAATTCCTATTGAGGTGGGAGTAGAATCTGACAGAAGATAACTATATGACGAGGATAATGAAGGTAGATGACTTATGGAGCTAGATCTGATAGAAGAAATTCGAGATAAAGCTACAACTTGTCTTACATCATACCGACAACGAATGAGACAAAATTATAACAAAAGAGTCATCCCAAGATTCTTCCAAGCGGGGGATCTAGTATGGAAGCATGTCAAGCCTACTGGGGATGTTAACAAATTAGCACCACAATGGGAAGGACCCTATAAGGTAGCAGAAAAACTGGCATCAGGCTCATATTATCTCCAAGACACAGAAGGAAGAATTCTCGAGCGCCCCTGGAGTGCAAATTATTTACAACCCTACCGAACTTAACAAGCTTATACCGCTCGAGAAATATAGATATCCCAGAATGAGCGGACTAACACCTCTTCAGTGTATTCCAATCATGTGAAACTTAGCACGACCAAAAGAACAAATCAAGTTTACTTTAAGCAATTTCCCTCCGTTCGGCCCTGCGAACAAATAACAAGTATACTCATAATTTATGTACTTCATTTGGTAAATACAATGTAGGCCAAGTATTGCCCGAAAAATAAGCGCGGTTTAAGCAGCGTGGTGATTACCGGGCAAACATTTTTATTTTGCTTAAGCGGTCATCGATTGGGGGCTTTAAGGAGTGACCAATCAGGTTTCCTTAAGGCATCTCAAAATGTTAAACCATCACAAGGTTAGTACTAGCATTGTAATTTCGATCAAATGCATAGTCAATCGGGAAATCTCTTGAAGTAACCCGGACGGGTCTTCTTGAGAGGAACCAGAGACGTTAAACTATCAAATGCATAGTCGATCGGGAAATCTCTTGAAGTAACCCGGACGAGCCTTCTTGAGAGGAACCAGAGACGTTAAACTATCAAATGCATAGTCGGTCGGGAAATCTCTTGAAGTAACCCGGACGGGCCTTCTTGAGAGGAACCGGAGACGTTAAACTATCAAATGCATAGTCGATCGGGAAATCTCTTGAAGTAACCCAGATGAGCCTTCTTGAGAGGAATCGGAGATGTTAAACTATCAAATGCACAGTCGATCGGGAAATCTCTTGAAGTAACCCAGACGGGTCTTCTTGAGAGGAACCGAAGACTTTAAACTATCAAATGCATAGTCGATCGGGAAATCTCTTGAAGTAACCCAGACGAGTCTTCTTGAGAGGAACTGGAGACTTTAAACTATCAAATGCATAGTCGATCAGAATATCTCTTGAAATAACCCGGACGAGTCTTCTTGAGAGGAACCGGAGACTTTAAACTATCAAATGCACAGTCGATCGAGAAATCTCTTGAAGTAATCCAGATGGGTCTTCTTGAGAGGAACCGGAGACTTTAAACTATCAAATGCATAGTCGATCGAGAAATCTCTTGAAGTAACCCGGACGAGTCTTCTTGAGAGGAATCGGAGACTTTAAACTATCAAATGAATAGTCGATCAGAAAATCTCTTGAAGTAACCCGGACGAGTCTTCTTGAGAGGAACCGGAGACTTTAAACTATCAAATACATAGTCGATCGGGAAATCTTTTAAAGTAACCTGGATAGGTCTTCTTGAGAGGAACCGGAGACTTTAAACTATCATGAGCAAAGTCAGGAGAAAATCAAGTACCTGACCAAAATATGTAAAAGCATAGGACTCTATCAGTTTATATCGATTGGGATTACACGTTCGACCAAAAACTCAAAGGTTGATATTAAACCGTGCGGGATTACACACCCGTCCGAAATCTAAAGTTATCTGGCTTCCTTTATGAAAAATCATTCGGATTTACATTCTGGCTCGAGATTCTAAATTCAGTAGAATTCATTAGTCATTCAAAATTACATTCCCTGTCTAAATTCATAGTTTTATAAAAATCTTATGATTTGTCATATATTATTGCCTGGGATCACACACCCAGAAGTTGCAATTATATGGAGTTTCTTTAGCTAAATCAATCGGGATTGCGCACTCGATCAGAAGTCCCCATCATATGAAGTTCTTTATCTAAAATTACTCAGGATGGTATGAACACGCTAGGTGGAGGAGTTTATGGAAAGTTTTATTGTTCAGAGCCATATGATCAATTAAGATACCATCAAAGGAAGAGTTCTTGAACAGGATAATACTTATTCTTAGCTCTCGAGATCATTTCAGAAGAAGCAGCAATAAAATAACAGCGGTGGAAAAAACAAGTAAGTACAAATTTTTACAAGAAATGCAAGTATTTGATTATCAGTCTTTTATGCATATATTGTCAGGCTTACTCAAAATTGCTTGTCAAGTTCTCGGGTAATTCTTGATTATGTCTGCGACGGTTTATAAATAAAGAGGGGGGTTCTCGGGATAGATAACTACCTTCTCTCAATTGCCAAATAACCCCTGTCACAGTATGATTCAAAGTCCCTATCATACGACAGACATAGTCGTTGTTAAATTACGGAGACCTCAGATAGGTTAGGCATCTGTCCTCCCATCGGTCTTCCTCTGTAGTTTAGCAGCTTGATCTTTGAAAGTGTCTCTTTCCAATTTGAGTTGCTCTATTTATTTTTGGAGTGAAGATATCTCTGCATCCTGAGCTTTTCTTTGTTCTTGCTCTTATAGAAGAGCAAAATCTCTTGAGGCTGAATCTCTTGAGCCTACTCAGAAAGAAAGACATTGTGAAGCCTCTCCAATTTCTCTAAGACAATGTTTTTATGAGAAATATCTGAGATGACTTTGTCTTTCAAAGCAATTTCCACCTAGAGGCTAGAATTTAACCTATCCACCTGTAACTCCAGGCTTTTCCTTTCAAGCTCTTTATTTTTTTAATAACTGGTGATGATGCTGCAATTCCTTTTTCATAGCCTCTATTTGTTGAGCTTGTGAGGCTATCTTTTCTTGTAATTGAGTAAGCTCAATGTGGGAAGGAGGAAGATTGGGTTTCAGTGCCTCTACTTGAGCTTTTAACCTGCTATTGTCCCTTTCCAAAGAAATGACTAGTTGGTCTAGATGAAGACTTGAGGTAAAAAAACAAAAGGAGACTTGGGTCTAGTCAGTCGGTTACACCTCCTTCGACTAGACTTGGAGGGAAGGCTAGTGATATAGGTTAGGTTTAGTAGGTCCCCATGGGAAAGGAGAAAAGAGATAGAAGAATCAAGAAAAAAGGTTAATATCGACCGGGATAATACCTCAAGAGGATAGGTCAACATCAACCAGGATAATACTTCAAGAAGATAGGTCAACATCGACCGGGATAATACCTCAAGAGAATAGGTCAACATCGACCGGGATAATACCTCAAAAGGATAGGTCAACATCGACCAGGATAATACCTCAAGAAGATAGGTCAACATCGACCGGGATAATACCTCAAGAGGATAGATCAGTGTCGACCGAGATAATACCTCAAGAGGATAGGTCAACATCGACCAGAATAATACCTCGAGAGGATAGGTTAATGTCGGCCGGGTTTGCACTTCAAAATGGTCGGATGTATATGATTGTTCGGATATATAAATGAATAAAGCCGTATGGAATTTATAGTATATTATTGAATGAATAAGACGTAGGTTGAATAGTAATCATAACTCATCCGAACATAATGTAGGATCAAAGCCGCTCGAGACAACTCATAGTACAATATCGGGCTGTCCATAATATAGCAACATAGTACAATATCGGGTTGTCCATAATATAGTACAATATCGAGCTGCCCATAATATAGCAACATAGTACAATATCAGGCTGCCCATAATATAGCAACATAGTACAATATCGTGATGTCCATAGTATAGCAAAACAAGGTAAGCAAGCATAAACGACAAATATACCTCGATATGACATGTAAGACAGGGTGAGAACAAATATTTCAAAAATATTCATAAATATCTTATGAGAATATTTACCGCATGTGGTTGTATAATAGATTAACTAATTTGGCAGGAAGAATGTTTCTAGACTCTTCTGCAGGAACTAGACGATAAAGAAGGTACATCTGGGGTACAAAAAAGATTCCTTAAAAACTATTTTCTGCAAGTACATGACTTACATCATCTTATAACAAACTCTAACAAATCGAGGTCCACTTCATGACTACGAAGGTTATGTGAAGTGGTATAAAAAGGGGAATCCTCTCCGTTGGCTAGGTATGTTGATCCTCAGGCTTATGCTCACACTGGCAACCCACATTACAAACCCTAATTTCGGTTGTTGTTCATCTTCTTCCTGCTTTCTTTCCACATCAAAAGAGATCACTAACTTGAGCATTGGAGGGCCTAGCCAGGGATTCCCACCCTGATCTTAGGTCATTGACGATAGTGTTAGCGGTTCTCTTGTGCACAGGAAGTCATCAGAGTTCCAGATCTTGGCATTTTTAACTGAAGCCTTCCGTTCGTCTTTGGATCTTGGTACAAGGAGAGCGTTCTGTGGGTTCATTCTCCTAGATCCATTCTGGGTTTCTCGGATCGGTATTCCACAGGTATTATTCTTCATCAGCGGTGAGGTTTCTCCCAGCTTTCTATTTTGTCAAGCTTCTCAGACAGGATCATGCTGTTGGTTAATCCTAGGAAAATGTACCGGTTCCACTGTACAAAAATTTTTGTACAAGTGTCGAACCTTTCCTTAAATAACCTATTGTGTTCTTTAGAAGTTAAATTAGGAATCGCAGATGGAACTTAACATCATTGATTCCAAATTTAACTTATCTGCTCTTAATGGTTTAGATTTGAATCGCAAGCGGAACTTAACACTATTGCTTCAAATCTACCTAAGTTATTAATTCCATAAATATTAATTTCCAAAATTGGCTTCTAGGACTGCATGGCGAGGCACATGACCTTCTTGGATATGGAAGCAACCACCACCACCAAGGCAAAACCTTTTAAGGAAAGCTAATATTTATTTCCTTAAATAACTCTAGGTTAACCAAAAAGAACAATCGAATCACAAATTCGAAAAAGAAGAAAACACAAAATCGAAAAACAAATTCGATAAACTAGATCTAATTGTCTCTTGTATTTAGAATTCTTACAAAGAAAATAACTAGTATGATGCGGAAGAAAACTACTAGTTATACCTTCTCTTTATAAGGTAATGACCTCAAGATCTTCTATCGTATTCGTCGCCTCGTCTTGGACGTCATGTGGGCGACGATCCTCCAAGATGAACACCACCCAAAAGAGTTCTTCTTCTTGCTCTAGAATTTGGCCACCACCACCACCAAGGAGAAGAGAGCAAAGGGAAAGGGAGAAAGGAGAGGGCCGGCCACCAAGAGATCACCCAAGCAAAAGAATAAGAGTTGTGTCTCATGAAGCCCCCTCACCCCTTCTTTTATATTACTTGCCCAAGGCAAATAAGGAAAAATCTTTTACAAAAATAAAATCATCCAAGAGTTTTTCCTTTTCCTTTTTTATTTTTCCTTTTCTTTCCTCTTGATTGAATCAATTATCAATCAATGGTTGAGATCAATCCTATTTGGCTTAGGATTAAGCTTGGCCGGCCCCTTGCTTGGGCACCAAGCAAGGTGGCCGACCACCATATTTAGGAAAGGAATAATAATTTTATTTTTATAAAATTTTACAAGAGAAAAAAAACTCTTATAAAATTTTACAAGCTCTCTTTCCTAAAGAAGGAGTTAAAAAAGGAAAGTTTCTAAAAATTAAAACCATGTTTTAAATTTAAAAACTCTCTTAAAAATTTCTTTTTTTTAACATGATGATAGAAAATTTTAATTTTAAAACTTATCTCTCTTTTTTTTTCTTAAACCATGAGGATGGTTAAAAAAAGGAAAGTTTTAAAACTTTTAAAACTCTCTATTAAAATTAAAATCTCTCTTTTAAAACTTATAGTTTTCTACAAAGAGAAGATTTTAAAAATTCAAAACACTCCTCCTATTTGAATTAATCTTGACCGGCCCCTACAAGCTTGGTCACCAAGCTATAGGGTCGGCCCCTATAAGAGGATGTGGCCGGCCATTGCTTGGTCACCAAGCAATGGTTCGGCCCCCTTCTTGGACACCAAGAAGAGCCTTACATTTAGATGGACTTGAGGCTATAATGAGGATACGACAGGGACGTAGAGGAGAAATTAGTTTTGGCCTTCCGATGAGCTTGAGTATCCCGTGCTCGCCCTGAACAAACAACTCAAGTTCATCGATAATAACTCATTCCACTAGAGAGTTATTACCGCACTACCGCACCAATCCCAAATTACATTATGGGCTCCTTCTTATCATGAGTGTGTTAGTCTCCCTGTGTTTAAGATTACGAATGTCCACTAATTAAGTAAGTTACTGAAAACTCACTTAATTAATATCTAGCTCCAAGAGTAGTACCACTCAACTTTACTGTCATGTCGGACTAGGTCCACCTGTAGGGTTTAACATGGCAATCCTTATGAGCTCCTCTTGGGGACATTCTCAACCTAGATAACTAGGACACAGATTCCTTCTATAATCAACAATACACACTATAGGTAATATCATTTCCCAACTTATCGGGCATATTGATTTATCGAGCTAAACCTCACCCTTTGATAAGTCAAAGAAATAAATATTAAATATATGTGCTTGTTATTATATTAGGATTAAGAGGACACACTTCCATAATAACTAAGGTGTAGTTCTTTTACTAAGTCAGTACAAAAAGAATATACCTAAATGATCCGACTCAATACACTTAAAGTGTATCAGTGTAATTTATTAGTCAAGATAAACTAATACTTAATTACACTATGATTATTCTGATGGTTTGTTCCTTTCCATCTTAGTCGCGAGCAACTGTTTATAATTTATAGAGAACCGACAACATGATCTTCTAAGTGTGACACCACACTCCATGTTATCTACTATATAAATTAATTGAACAATTACATTTAACAAATAAATACAAATATTGACCAATGTGATTCTTTTATTTCAACAAATAAATGTTTACAAAGCTAGGGTTTTAGTATACACTCTAACAATCTCCCACTTATACTAAAAGACTAAGCTGCCATATCTGTTGCCTCACATCTGATTCCCATCCCCTCCATATGCCGATCAAAAGCTTTCGTCGGAAGGGCCTTTGTGAAAGGATCTGCTAGGTTATCTTCTGATGCAATCTTAGCGACGATAACTTCTCGTCGCTTGACGATGTCTCGTATCAGGTGGTACTTGCGCTGTTTACTTGCCTTATGAGCTCGTGGTTCCTTCGAGTTTGCAACTGCACCGCTATTATCACAATAAATTGTGATGATCTTGGGAAAACCAGGAATCACATCTAAGTCCATTAGAAAGTTCCTGAGCCATATGACTTCTTTTGCTGCCTCAGAGGCTGCAACATACTCAGCTTCCATGGTTGAGTTCGAGACGCATTTCTGCTTAACACTCCTCCATGCAATGGCTCCACCTCCTAGAGTAAACACATAGCCTGATGTAGACTTACTATTGTCCCTATCTGATTGAAAATCTGAATCCGTGTAACCCACAGGGAGCAAATCGTCTGCTTGGTAAACTAGCATATCATCTCTAGTCCTTCTCAGGTACTTTAATATATGCTTTACTGTAGTCCAATATCCTTGTCCAGGGTTACTCTGATATCTGCTAACCATGCCCACGGCAAAACAGATATCAGGTCTCGTACACAGCATTGCATACATAAGGCTTCCTATAGCCGAAGCATAAGGAACTGCCTTCATGTCCTCAATCTCCTTTGATCTCTTCGGGGACATCTCTTTAGATAAGGCTACTCCATGCCTAAAAGGTAAGAAACCTTTCTTGGAGTTTTACATGCTAAAACGAGCAAGGATCGTATCTATATATAAAGCTTGGGATAGGTACAACATTCTTTTCTTGTGATCCCTTATAACTTTGATCCCAAGAATGTGTGCTCATTCTCCTAAGTCCTTCATATCAAATTATTTGGACAACCATACCCTTACGTCTGATAATACCTTAACATTGTTGCTAATTAACAAAATATCATCTACGTATAGTACAAGAAATACCACCATGTTTCCGTTACACTTGTATACACAAGACTCTTCCGAACACTGAATAAATCCATATGACTGGATTACTTCGTTAAACCGGATGTTCCAAGATCTTGAAGCTTGCTTTAGTCCATAAATGGACCGATTGAGCTTACACACTAGATGCTCTTTGCCCTTTTCAATGAATCCTTCTGGTTGCTTCATATGGATGTTTTCTTCAAGACTTCTGTTAAGGAAAGCTGTCTTGACATCCATTTGCCAAATCTCATAGTCCATATGAGTGGCAATGGATAAGAGTATCTGGATAGACTTAAGCATGACTACCGGTGAAAAAGTCTCCTCATAATTGATTCCCTCTTTCTGAGTATACCCTTTCGCAACAAGTCTTGCTTTGAAGGTTTCTACCTTCCCATCTATCCCTCTTTTCCTTTTATAGATCCACTTGCATCCAATGACTTTTACATCATTAGGTGGTTCTACAAGCTCCCAGACCTTATTAGAATACATAGATTCTATTTCGGAATTCATTGCCTTTTGCCAAGATACTGCATCTAAATCTTGGAGTGCTTCATCATATGTTCGGGGATCTGGTTCATGTTTACCTGGGATCAAGTCCGAAGACTCACCCAAAAATATGAATCTCTCAGGTTGCCTTACAACCCTCCCACTACGACGAGGCACTGTCTCTGGCTGTGTATCATGTGTGGCACGTGTTGCAGTTTCTTGTGGTACTTCATCTTGTACTGTTGGTACTAAAGTAGACGTGTCCTCTCTAATTTCTTATAGAACTATTTCACTCATGGGCTTATGGTTCATTACATAATCTTTTTCTAAAAATCGAGCATTGGTGCTAACAATGATCTTCTGATTTTTAGGATTATAAAACAAACCACCTTTCGTTCCCTTTGGATATCCCACAAATAGACAAACTTCTGCACGTGATTCCAACTTGTCAGTATCTCCCTTCAGCACATGTGCTGGACTATCCCATATCTGGATATGATTCAGACTAGGCTTACGCCCATTCCATAATTCCATGGGAGTAGAAGGAACTGTTTTAGAAGGTACCATATTCAGAATGTACACTGCTGTTTCTAAAGCATATCCCCAAAATGAATTTGGTAATTCTGAATAACTCATCATCGATCTAACCACTTCCATAAGAGTCATATTCCTTCGTTCTGCGACACCATTCTGCTGGGGTGTACCAGGTGCAGTCAATTGGGATTGAATCCTGACTTCTGATAAGTAATTCCTAAACTCTCCAAAGAGGTATTCACCACCACGGTCAGACCGTAGTGTCTTGATACTTTTTCCAAGACGTTTCTCCACATCATCCCTGTATTCTTTGAACTTATCAAAGCATTCAGACTTGTGACGCATCAAGTAAATGTATCCGTATCTTGAATAATCGTCTATAAAGGAGATGAAGTATTCATAACCACCTCTTGCCTGGATAGACATAGGACCACACAAATCAGAATGAACCAGTTCTAACGCATCTTTGGCTCTATACCCCTTGGCCTTAAAAGGTCTCTTGGTCATTTTACCTTCCAAGCAGGATTCGCATGTTGGAAAGTTTTCCAACTCTAATGAACCCAAGAGTCCATCGGCTACAAGCCTTTGAATCCTACTTAAGTTAATATGTCCAAGCCTTAGATGCCAAAGATATGTTTGGTTCATTTCCGAAGGTTCTTTTCTCTTATTAGAGTTAGAAGATGTGTTATTAATTTCTATATTTTGCTTTGTGGGAGAAATTGGATTTAAAGTATACAAATTGCCAACTAATGCACCAGAATAGATAATCACCTTATTTCTCTTTATAACCACATTGTTACTAAAGGAAACTGAATATCCATCCAAATACAGTTTAGAAACTGAAATTAAATTCTTTCTAAAACTGGGTACATAAAGACAATTTCTTAAAATCAAATTTCTATTCCTATCAAAATATAAGTAGACGTCTCTCACTGCAACAGCCGCCACCTTAGTAGCATTACCCATGTAGACGGTTATCTCTCCTTCAAATAGTCGTCGGGTTCCTGGAACCCCTGCAAAGAATTGCAGACATGATTAGTGGCTCCCGTATCTACACACCAGGTGCTAGTAGATAACATCGCTAAACATGTTTCAACTACTAGAGCATGAGATATACCTTTATTGTTCTGATTCCTACGAGGACAGTCCGCTTTCCAATGTCCAGACTGCTTGCAGATGAAGCACTTGCCCTTCGGCTTCTTCATTCCAGCTTTCTGTCCTGTACTATGAGGTTTATTCACCTTCTTTACTGAAAAGACCTGTTTCTTCTTCTTCTTGCCTTTCGACTTAAAAGTAGAACCATTTTCAACATAGTGAATCTGAGAACTGTGACGAAATATTCCTTCTGCTCCTGTTGTTCTGTCAGAAGTTCCGCCAACGTATACTCTCTTTTGTTCATGTTATAGTTCAGGCAGAACTGCTCAAAACTTCTGGGCAGCGTTTGAAGAATTATATCAACCTGGGTTTCCCCATCGATTTCTCCTCCAAGAACTTGTCTTTCATTCAGATAAGTCATCATTTTGAGGATATGATCCCTTACGGGTGTCCCCTCAAACATGGTGGCTGTCATTAGCTTCCTCATTGCCTCTTGCCTAGCAGTCCGACTCTGGTGCCCAAAGAGTTCTTTGAGATTGTTCATTATATCATAAGCTGTTGGTAAATCTTGATGCTGATGTTGCAATACACTTGACATTGATGTCAAAATGTAACACCGCGCCATCTCATCAGCTTTTACCCATTTCTTATGATACTCAATCTCCTCTGGGGTAGAGTCACTGTCAGGTGCATCAGGGCAAGCCTCAGTCAGTACAAACTTATAGCTTTCAGCCATAAGAACAATGTCTAGGTTTCTTTTCCAATCAATATAGTTGGGACCAGTAAGTTTGTTCTCTTTCAGTATAATGGCTAGTGGGTTGAAAGTCATCCTAAGAATCACAAAAATAAACTTTGGTCAAGACTCTAAATTTAGAATAATATTGATTCCTCAAACAATACTATTTTAAATTAACCAACACCTCAAATCACCGTGTAATTTAAATATATGTGCTTGTTATTATATTAGGATTAAGAGCACACACTTCAATAATAACTAAGGTGCAGTTCTTTTACTAAGTCAGTACAAAAAGAACATACCTAAATGATCCTACTCAATACACTTAAAGTGTATCAGTGTAATTTATTAGTCAAGATAAACTAATACTTAATTACACTATGACTATTCTGATGGTTTGTTCCTTTCCATCTTAGTCGCGAGCAACTGTTTATAATTTATAGAGAACCGACAACATGATCTTCTGAGTGTGACACCACACTCAATGTTATCTACTATATAAATTAATTGAACAATTACATTTAACAAATAAATGCAAATATTGACCAATGTGATTCTTTTATTTCAACAAATAAATGTTTACAAAAGCTAGGCTTTTAGTATACACTCTAACACATGCCACATTTCAAAAGTTAGGAAATTTCAAGATCAACAACTTTTTTTAGAGTGCAACCTGAGAAAGCTAGATCTAAAGGTCAAAAAAGTCATTTTGGGGGAGCCCTGTAAATTTGCCAGATCTGCCCAGCTCAAACTGTAGACCAAATTTTAAAAGGCTATAAATTTAGGCTTGGTTAGAGCCAAGGGTCAAACAACCTATCAAAATGTAGATACACTTAAGATCTACAAGTTTAATTCAAGCTGCAACCCAAGAAAACAGATCTTAATGGGTGAAAAAAATCAGTTTTGGCTGATCCTAACAAATGGGGCAGATCTGGAAATTTTGAGGGAGGTATAAAAGTCAAGCAAACTCTTGCTTGACTCATCTTAAATCAGGGGACTCCATCCTTTCCTTGGAAGAAGGTTTTCCTCTCTTGGTGAAATCCTAGAACAACCATCTTCATCCATCCCGATGATCCATCAACCTCTGGAGCAATTATTTCATCTAAGAAGATCAACAACACATTGATAAGCATTCTCCTCTCTCTATCGTGTGTCACCCTTGGATGGGGAGGCACGACCCTTGCCTGGTTCTTCTTTGGATCTTTGGCATGACTTTGCCCTGGTTAGGCTTTAGAAGGGGGCACGACCGTGTGGTTTCACATGACAACCCCCTGGATAGTTGCTTGTGGAGGCACAACCTACTCCTAGCTCTTCTCTGGAGAGGAGGCACGATTGTGTGTGCCAGTTCAGCCTGCTCCTGGGAAGACACACGGTCGTTTCTTGTAATGCCTGTAAATTGCCTCTTTTTTTTAAAAAATACATATATGACTCGGCTAGGATTCGAACCCTAGAACTTTTATTTGAAATTGGTTAAAGTTGTCATTAGGGTGGATTCATTATATGTAAGATATACATGATGAGATGCTTCAACTTCCACTTAGTATGATGTGATGCTTCAACTTCCACTTAGTATGATGAGATGCTTTAACTTCCACTTAGTATAAAAAGGAAATGGAAGAGACAAAACACAACTTCTCATTTTCCTTTCTCCTTCACCATCCGGAACTCCTCCTCCCCTTTTCTCATGTTCGGCTAAGAACCCTAGGGTTCCACCTTTTGAAGCTTTTCAAGAGGAGATTCTAAGAGGGGGTTCTCACGAGGATTAGTACGCACTTGAAGAGCAACTCAGAGATTAAGGCATACAAGAGGGGCTTTGTTCTTTCCTAAACCCTAGTGGTATAATAGTAAGATATAGCGAAAGAATGTAAGTACTACTCACCTGCAGTATAAGTTGCTTCGATTATACATGGGTAAACATTCTTGTAGTAGTTTTAGTATGATTTTATGCATGTTTAAAGAAGATACATGTTATGGAATGTAAGATGCTCCCCATCTAAGTTTTGGGATTAAGAGCATATCTAGAGTATCTTGAATTACTTCCCATTTAGTTTTGGGGCTAAGAAACATATTCAAGTGCCCTAAAGTGCTTCCCTATAAGTGTGGGATTAAGAGCACACAAGGTTCTTGTTTAAATGACAATATTAAAAAAGGAAGTATTTTACTTTAAATTGGCATGTACTGGACACAAGGTCCATGGGTGGGCTTCTAGATTTCGCCTAGGCCCTAGATCGCCTAGTAGTACCTTAGTAGGTTCGGGATTAGCTACCTCGGATCTTATTAAGGATGCGTGTAAAGTAGTACAATGTCGGGCCCAAAGCAAGTTGTTTATTATTTTCAATAGTTATCTATTTTATAAAGTTTCAAAAATTCGTTGTTGTTTGTTAAGTGGAAGCATTCCTAAGCTTGGGAACTTTGGTTATAAAGTGTTGTGGTCATGAACTCAAAAGTATGGCACGATTATATGTTTCCAGTACAAGCATGGTTTTAAGTTTATGTTTTGCATGACAAATTTATTTAAAGAGCATGGCATGTACATATTTCCAAATTATGCGTTTTAGCGTGAATTACTGTCAAGTGCAAGCATGTGTTTTCCTATAATCATTTGAAAAGCATGTTTCCTTTTTAATGCACTATTTTGTGAGTAGATGGTACTTACTAAGCATTTTTACTTATAGATTTGCATTTCCATATACTGCAGATAAAGGTAAAGGAAATCTCGAGTAAGAGGAGTCAGAATTACAGATAGAGAACTGTACAGTGATCTGATAATGTTGAACATGTCCGATTATGATGTTATATTTGGGATGGATTTTATGAGCAAGTATGGTACTTCCATTGAGTGTCGTAAGCGAAGAGTTGTATTCCAACCTGAGGCAGAGTCTAAGTTCGAGTTCATCGGAGAATCAGGGAAGAGAACCCAAAAATTCTTATCAGCCATGAAAGCTCATAAAATGTTAGCCAATGGATGCGCTGGGTTTCTAGCCCATGTGGTCAATACCCAGTAAGAAAGAGACCAAAAGTTAGAAGAAGTTAGAGTCGTATGCGACAACCGAGAAGTGTTTCCGGATGAGTTACCAGGCTTAGTTCCGGATAGGAAAATTGAACTTGAGATTGAGCTCATCCCTGGTACGCATCCAATCTCAAAAGTACCCTACCGCATGGCTCTGGTAGAATTGAAAGAACTTTAGGGACAACTATAGGAGCTACTCGACAAGGGTTTCATTCACCCTAGTCACTCACCGTGGGGAGCTCCGGTGCTGTTCGTGAAGAAGAAGGACGGGTCCATGCGAATGTGCGTTGACTACCGAGTGTTGAACAAAGTAGCAATCAAGAACAGGTATCCTCTGCCGAGAATTGATGATCTATTTGACCAGTTAAAGGGAGCCACAGTCTTTTCCAAGATAGACTTGCAGTCAGGATATCATCAAGTGAAAGTGAAAGTAGATGACATACCGAAGATGACATTCCGAATGAGGTATGGACACTACGAGTTCGTAGTCATGCCTTTCGGAGTGACGAATGCTCCTGCTACATTTATGGATCTGATGAATAGAGTATTCAAGGCATATCTGGACAAGTTTATGATCGTCTTCATAGACAATATCCTTATATACTCCAAAACTCAGGAAGAACATGTTGAACATTTGAGGACAATATTACAGATTCTTCAGCAGAGCTAGTTGTATGCGAAGTTCTCCAAATGGGAGTTCTGGCTCGATCAAGTGTCCTTCCTAGGTCACATTATTTCCAAATATGGGGTTATGGTGGATCCAACAAAAATAGAAGCTATGAATAACTGGAATAGACCCAAGAATGCCAGTGAAATAAGAAGTTTCCTTGGGCTAGCAGACTACTACAGGAAATTTGTAGAGGACTTCTCAAGGATCGCCTCCCCATTGATAGTTCTTACCAAAAAGAACAAAAACATTTGAGTGGATAGAGGGTTGTGAGAAAAGTTTCATTGAACTAAAAAGGAGACTGACCAGAACCACGAATGGTTACAATGCTATCTGGGTAATAGTGGACAGATTGACCAAGTCTGCTCATTTTCTAGCTATTAGAATATCCTACTCTATTGAACAGCTAGCGCAATTGTATATTAAAGAGGTTATCAGATTGCATGGAGTACCCAAGACCATAATTTCTGATAGAGATGGTCACTTTACTTCACACTTCTGGGAGTGTGTCTAGAGATCCCTTGGCACTAAGCTACGATTTAGCACTGCATTCCATCCTCAAACTGAAGGGCAAACAGAATGAGTGAATTAAGTTCTGGAGGATATGCTACAGACTTGTGCCTTAGATTTCAAAGGGAGCTGGTGTCGATACCTATGCTTAGCAGAATTTGCATATAATAATAGTTATCAAGCTACTATCAGAATAGCACTTTACGAGGCTTTATATGGGAGGAGATGTAGATCTCCTATCTGTTGGTATAAAGGTGGTGAAAAGAAAGAAATGGGGCTTTAGACAGACCTTATTGAGGACACCACCAAAGCTATCCAGAACATCCGCTAGAGAATAGAAACTGCTTAGAGCCGGTAAAAAAGCTATGCGGATGTGCGCCGTAGACCGTTGAAATTTGAGGTTGGGGATTCAGTGTTCCTCAAAGTAGCTTCTATGAAAGGAGTGATGCGATTTGGAAAGAAAGAAAAGTTGAGTCCATGTTATGTGGGGCCATACCTGATCACTAGAAGGGTTGGCAAGGTAGCTTATGAGCTGAAGCTACCTCAGGAAATGTCACCCATTCATAATGTATTCCATGTCTCAATACTGAAGAAGCATGTTCCCGATGCAAACTAATTGATTGAGCCATAGACGGTACAAGTTTAAGAGAATCTCAGTTATGAAAGTCGACCTATTCAGATAATAGATCGAGAAGTTAAGAAGCTGAGGAACAAAGAGATACCTTTAGTAAAAGTCCTGTGGCAAAGTCAACAGTACGAAGAGGCAATGTGGGAATGTGAGGACAATATGAGATAGAAGTATTTGAAAAAGTTCTAAGTTCGAGGATGAACTTTTCATGAGGTATGGGGGATTGTAACACCCGTAAATTGCCTCTTTTAAAAAAAAAATACATATATGACCCGGCTAGGATTCGAACCCTAGAACTTTTATTTTAAATTGGTTAAAGTTGCCATTAGGTATAATAAAGTATACCTGGAAGATCTTAAGAAGAAGATAAATAAGATTTCTACTTCAGGTATACATGTTATAGAAGTCAACCTCTCTATTTCTTCATCGTGGGTATTAGATACCGGATGTGCTTCTCACATTTATACTAATGTACAAGCACTGAGAAATAGCAGAGCATTGACGAAGGGCGAGATAGACCTATGAGTAGGCAATGGAGCACGAGTTGCTGCTGTTGCTGTAGGAACTTACTATCTATCTCTACCCTCTGGGCTTGTACTAGAATTAGATGAATGTTGTTATGTGCCTGCCTTGACTAAGAACATAATTTCAGTTTCTTGTTTGGACAAGAAAGGTTTTTCATTTATAATAAAGAACAAATGTTGTTCAGTTTATTTAAATGATATGTTCTATTGTAGTGCACCTCTAATGAATGGACTCTATATTCTAGACCTTGAGAACCCTATCTATAACATAAGTACCAAGAGGTTCAAGTCAAATGACATGAACCAAACCTATCTCTGGCACTGTCGCTTAGGTCATATAAATGACAAACGCTTGTCCTAGTTCCATAAAGATGGTTTGCTGGACTCATTTGATTTTGAATCATATGAGATATGCGAGTCATGCCTTCTAGGCAAGATGACCAAGACTCCCTTTAGTGGACACAGTGAGAGAGCGACTGACTTGTTAGGTCTTATACATAGTGATGTATGTGGCCCTTTCAATGTCACTGCTAGAGGTGATTATAGGTACTTCATTACATTTACTGATGATTTCAGTAGATATGGTTATGTGTACCTGATGACACATAAGTCAGAATCCTTTGAAAAGTTCAAAGAATTCAAGAATGAAGTACAAAATCAGCTTGGTAAGAGTATTAAGATACTTCGATCAGATCGAGGTGGTGAATACCTTAGCCATGAGTTTCGTGACTATCTAGCTGAGTGTGGGATTCTATCTCAACTCACTCCTCCTGGAACACCACAGTGGAATGGTGTATCCGAAAGGAGGAATTGTACCTTATTAGATATGGTACGATC
Source organism: Zingiber officinale (assembly GCF_018446385.1). Classification (NCBI taxonomy): domain Eukaryota; kingdom Viridiplantae; phylum Streptophyta; class Magnoliopsida; order Zingiberales; family Zingiberaceae; genus Zingiber; species Zingiber officinale. Next base: position 60,128,380 of record NC_055992.1, read on the forward strand.
TATGATAAGTCACACAGATTTTCCTATGTATCTTTGGGGCTATGCTCTAGACACGGCAGCTTTCATTCTCAACCGAGTTCCATCTAAGGCTGTAATAAAGACACCATATAGGATATGGACTGGGAGAGATGCCCAGGTGTCTTTTATGAGTATTTGGGGTTGTGAGGCTTACGATCGACGTCAAGTCTCGAATAAATTGGGATCCAAATCTGACAAGTGCTATTTTATTGGATATCCCAAGGAAATGAAGGGATATTACTTCTACGTTCCCAGTCAACACAAGGTGGTTGTGGCTAAGACTGGGGTATTTCTAGAAAGGGATTTTGTTTCTAGAAAGACTAGTGGGAGTACGTTCGATCTTGAAGAAGTTCAAGATGCAAACAATAGCACTGAAGCCTCGATGGAAGTTAAACTGGAACCACAAAGTGTTGTGGATGATGTTGTTCCACAAGGAGTTGAGGAACAACAACCAATTCAAGTAGACATACCTCTTCGCAAGTCTGATAGGGTACGTCGTCAGCCTGAGAGATACTCATTTCTCTTGTCTGACCATGAGGACGTTGTGCTCATAGAGGATGAGCCCACCTCCTATCAGGAAGCTGTGATGAGACCAGATTCCGAGAAATGGCTAGAAGCCATGAGATCCGAGATGGAATCCATGTACACTAACCAAGTATGAACTTTGGTTGAGCCACCTGAAGGGGTCAAACCCATTGGGTGTAAGTGGGTCTTTAAGAGAAAGACTGACATGGATGGACTTATTTATAAGGGTCGCTTGGTAGCTAAAGGTTTCAAGCAAATTCATGGTATTGACTATGATGAAACTTTTTCTCCAGTAGCGATGTTTAAGCCCATTCAGATCATGCTTGCTATTGCAGCATACCATGACTATGAGATATGGCAGATGATGTCAAAATCGCGTTTTTGAATGGAAACCTGCTCGAGGATGTGTACATGACACAACCTGAGGGTTTTGAAGATCCACAGCATACTGGCAGAGTATGCAAGTTGCATAGGTCCATTTATGGACTAAAACAAGCTTCTCGGAGCTGGAATCTTCGATTTAATGATGCAATCAAACAGTTTGGTTTTATCAAGAATGAAGATGAACCTTGTGTCTACAAGAAGGTTGTAGGGGGCATAGTTTTCTTCCTCATATTGTATGTGGATGACATACTACTCATTGGGAAAGATATCCCTTTGCTACAGTCTGTCAATACTTGGCTAGGGACTTTTTTCTCAATGAAGGACTTAGGTGAAGCATCCCTCATTCTAGGCATACAGATCTATAGAAATAGATCTAAAAGATTGCTTGGCCTAAGTCAGAGTACATATATTGACAAGGTACTCCTTCGGTTTGCCATGCAAAACTCCAAGAAGGGATTTCTACCGATGTCACATGGTGTGAGTCTTTTGAAAACTCAAGGTCCCTCTTCTAGAGAGGAGAGAGACCGCATGGATCAGATCCCTTATGCCTCAGCCATAGGATCTATCATGTACGCCATGCTATGTACTCGTCCTGATGTTTCGTATACTTTGAGCATGACGAGCAGATACCAGCCAGATCCAGGTGAAAGTCACTGGATAGCGGTTAAGAATATTCTTAAGTACTTGAGAAAGACTAAAGAATATTTCTTGATATATGGAGGCGATGACGAGCTAGCTGTAAAGGGTTATAGTGATGCCAGCTTCCAGACCGACCAGGATGATTATCGATCACTGTCAGGGTTCGTGTTTTGCATAAATGGTGGTGTTGTAAGCTGGAAGAGTTCGAAGCAGGACACAGTCGCTGATTCTACAACAGAGGATGAGTATATTGCTGCATCAGAAGCAGCAAAGGAGGCAGTTTGGATCCGCAAGTTCATCACTGAACTTGGGGTGGTTCCTAGCATCGCTGACCCTATTGAGCTCTATTGTGACAACAATGGAGCAATTGTGCAGGCTAAGGAACCTCGCTCACACCAGCGGACCAAACACATACTACGGCGCTTCCATCTCATTCGAGAGATTATCGAGAGAGGAGATGTGAAGATTTGCAGAGTACCCACAGAGGCTAACATCGCATATCCCTTGACCAAGGCTTTGACACAGAGAAAGCATGATGGTCACACTAGGTCATTAGGCCTTAGAGCCTACACTGATTGGCACTAGTGCTAGTGGGAGATTGTTAGTTAGAGCCCTAGAGCCAATTATTTGATGATTATTGTATGGACTCATTATATCATATTCTTGTATATAAATAAAGGCATTTATTTTTTGTTATTATACTTACTTGTATTGGTGCCAAATAACTAAGTATAATAGTATCCTTGAGTAGAAGGTTCTTACCTATATCAATCGATTGGTTGAATCGATAGTGAGATGATATAGGGAACACTACTCTTAATCATTCCTAGTCAAGTATTAACATTCAGGGACAATGTTAATGCGACGAGACTAGCATGTAGGTCAACTCGATGACTTGATCTCACAAGTCATGGATATAGAGATATCAAGTTGACACATGGGTATGCATTGGAGAATGTATACTGAATGACCCGCCATGAGAAAGTATCATGGATCGTTATATGAGTGGCATATACTTTCTCATGTGGCTATTAGTATGACTACTAGTCCTTGGACCTGAAGTCACCATGGTTCCCTATATAAGGAGTTACGTACTTTGGTTTCGTCAAACGTCACCCGTAACTAGGTGGACTATAAAGGCGATTACTGGGTATGTAACAAATTATGCGGAGGGATGTGAGTGATGTAGATGGGATCTATCCCTCCTATATGACGGGAGAGACATCGATATTCTTGATAGAGTGAGACCACTAAGTGCATGACCATGCCCAAATGAGTCAATATAAGATATTGAGCTCATTTGATCGAGTGAGTCTACTTGGAGTTTAAGATTTAGATTGATTAGAGAATGACACGGTTTATGCCTCATATTGATCAATCTAGATGTCTAGGATAGAAGGACACTTGTCATATATTGTGAAGAGTCACAATTAGTAGTCACAAGGTGATGTTGGATCTCAACATTCTTATAACTTGGGTAGTAATGATGTGTTGCTAGACACCGCTCATTACTTATGCTTCTAAATAGGTTTAGGAGCATTGCCAACGTTATAAGAACCTATAGGGTCACACACAAAGGGCAATTAGATGGAGATTAGGTTCATTTGATGAACCTAAAGAATTAGGTTCATGTGATGAACCAAATTAGATTGAGAGTAATCCAAATTAGGCTAATTGAGTTCGACTCAATTTGGTTCATGTGATAAGTGAGTCTAATTTGGACTTAGACTCATTTAATTAATTTAATTCAATGAATATATATTCATTAAATTAAAATTGACTTGAACCAATGGTTAGATTAGATCAACCAAGGGAGAGAAGTGGTCAAGTTTGACTTGACTTGAGAGAAAGATGAAGGGTCAAGTTTGACTTGACCATTTGCCACCTCATTGGTGAGTTGGCATTAAGTGGCTAATGGTGATGTGCCACATCATCAAGGCTAGCACATGTGTGTGCCGCCTATGAGGGAGATCAAGAGTTTTTGACTCTTGAAATTCCATGGAGTATATAAACCTTTTCCAAAGGTGGCTAGCCACTAAAAGTGGAGTTTCAACCTTGAATTGATTTTTCATTCAAGTCATCTTCTTCCTCAAGCTCTTCTCTTCTCTCCCTCTCCTCCCTTGGCCGAACCCTAAAAGGTGCTAGCACACCTTTTGTTTGGTCTCTCCATCTCTTGCTTGTGTGGATACACATAGAGGAGTATCTACTTTGATACTCTCGAGATCTGGCTACGAACCTTGGACGAGCAGGATTGTGAAGGGCTTCGCATCAAGGGTAAAACTCTTATCTTGTAGATCTAAAGTAGATCTAGGCATAGAAAACTCGTATGTGAAAGTTTTACGCAATTTTATTTCTTCGCACGGATCCGTGGCATGGGGGTTTCGGGGTTTCCGCAACGCAAAAAGTGGTTTTTGCGGCCCGAAAAACCCAACATTTAGGAGCATTGCCAACATTACAAGAACCTATAGGGTCACACACAAAGGGTAATTAGATGGAGATTAGGTTCAATAGACCAAGGGGAATAGGTTCATGTGATGAACCAAATAGGATTAAGAGTAATCCAAATTAGACTAATTGAGTTAAACTCAATTTGATTCATGTGTCGAATGAGTCTAATTTAGATTATGATTCATTGAGTCAATTTAAACCAATGAATAGAGATTCATTAAGTTAAATTGATTGAGTCAAAGGGTAGATTTGATCAACCATGGGAGATAAGAGGCCAAGTTTGACTTGACTTGAGAGGGAAGATGAAGGGTCAAGTTTGACTTGACCAAATGCCACTTCATTGTGACTTGGCATGGATCGGACAATGATGATGTTCCACATCATCAAGGCTACATCATTGTGTGTCACCTCATGAGGAAGCCCAAGAGACATGACTCTTGGTATTACATGGAGGTATAAATCACACAATAAAGTGGCCGGCCACATTAGTGAAGGGAGTAACTGTACTCATTCAAGGCATCTTCTTCTTCCTCTCTACCTTTCTCTCCTTCTCCTCCATTGATGAGACCTCTCAAGGGTGCTAGCACACTCTAAGTGGTTCTCTCCACCTTTTTGTCCATGTGGATACATGTAGAGGAGTGTACACTTGACACTCTACGAGATCCGGCAACCGTTTGGACAAGCGGGATAAGCGAAGGACATCGCTACAAGGGTAACACTTCTTTTCATGTAGATCTAAGGTAGATCTAGTGTAGACAAACATGTATATGAATAAGTTTATTTATCTTCGCACGGATCCGTGGCTAGCTTCGAGGTTTCCGCAACGCAAAAAGTGATTTTTGCGGCTCGAAATTGCTAACAATTAGTTTCCACATCATAACTAGTTCATCTTTTGTATAGATCTTGAAAAACCAAACACAAGAGGTTATCAATTTTAATTATCATTTTTGTTATTGATTTTCATTTCGATTTCATATTTCGATAATGTGTTTCTATTAAGGTCTCTATTGTTAAACCTAGTTTACTGTGAGAAGTTTAAATATCCGATTTCTTTGAAAGACTTTGTCTAGGCAATGGTAGATGATCCCATGCCCAAGAAGGCCTAGTATCTCACCACGTTTGACCTGGAAGCCGATCCTTGAAATAGATATTTGATCAACTTCTGTAATATGGTTTAACTTAGGAAGATCACATCGGTTGAACTTGAAGTAAGAATGTTAAGTTTCGTTCCCAATTCAAGTATAACTTCAAAAGGGAAAATTTGGATTAATAATGTTAAGCATCGTTTGCAATCCAAATTTAACTTTAGTAGAACACATGGGTAGCTAGGATATTTCTATGCTTGTATAAATTTTTGTACAGGGGAACTAGGACGGTATTCCGAGTAGCAACCAACTGGAAAACCCTAAGGGGCGGTAACCTTAGGTCCTAGGGAGTGGTAACCCTAAGTGGTAGAAAATCCTAGGGGGTGGTAACCCTAGGTCCTAGGGGGTGGTAACCCTAGGCAGAAAGCCCAGTAGGTCTGGAGGATTGAACTGGCATCAGGTATGCTCTCCTGAGTGGAATAGGTAAGGACGTGTTCCCAGGAAGAGGGAACAGTAGGCGTCGGTTCAAGCTAGGGTTTTCGGTCAGAAATTCGAAGTCAGAACCGGACAGTCCGTGACTGTCATACCTTCATATTATTATGATTATTGTGTGTACTAACTTTGTTTTGCAGGATATGTGGTTAGTTTGTGTTCTAACATGTTTTGCAGGGACAATGGAGCAAGATCAGCCTTGGATGAACAGTACCCGAGGCGCCCTCATGGAGCTTGAGGTGCCTCGGGTGCAAAGGAGAAGAGTTTGCGCACAACGGAGCTGGAGGCACCCTCATGGTGGCTTGAGGTGCCTCGAACAGTATTGGAGGCGCCTTCAAGGCTTATGGAGGCACCTTCAAGAGGATAGACGAAGACTTCTTCTCAGTTTATCCACGCACCGCTGACTCGGCAGTTGGAGGTGCCCTCAAGGGGGTTTGAGGTGCCTCCAACAGCCCTTTTAAGAAGCACTCGACCAGGAGCTCAAATCATCACTTCCAAAGCAATCCTTCTTCAGCACGCTGCTCAAGAGACGATCCAGAACTGCTGTAGCAACACCCTGACGACCAGGAGCTTCAAATTTCTCATTTTTGTTGTCGGTATAAAGTTAATTATTATTGTACTTGTATTACATATCTGTAAACTTGCAATATTATAATTATTGCCCAAAGTAAACGCTCAACGAGCATGGGCCTTGGAGTAGGAGTCACCCTAGGCTCCGAACCAAGTAAATCTTGGTGTCCTTGCTGTGTTTTGTTTAATTTCCGCTGCAATTACTCGTACTTTTTTTGAATACGAAAAGTGAAAGCCACGAGCGCTATTCAACCCCCCTCTAGAGGTTCTCGATCCAAGAAATGGTATCAGAGCGGGGTAGCTTTGATTTGGTGCAACCACCAATCAAACACTTTTTTGTGGTATTTTTTTTAGTTTTTCAGAGTCGATCAGGAATCAGTATTCTTGCCGTCTTCCGATCTAGCTTTTTTTCGTAATCAGATTTTTTCTCAATTTTGGTGTAACACCACTCGAGATCGCGTAATATTCTTCTTTTAAACTGCACTACTAATCCAGGATCGAGTCCTGGGACATGTTTCTTTTTCGTCCTTTCGTGCTAGATCTTCAATGGCTCTCTAAGAAGGTTATAGCACCACTCGCCCACCGCTCTTCACCGGAGACGACTTCAGTTACTGGAAGGGTCGGATGGAGGTGTATCTCCAGACTCATTTTGAAGTCTGGATGATCGTCAAAACAGGACTTGAACTTCCAACTGGCGGCGACTGCAAATCGATACCTTGCGAGAACTGGGATGCAACCCTAATCAAGAAAGTAGAAGTAAATGTCAAAGCGACCTGCACCCTCTAGTGTGGCCTGACAAAGGAGTAACTCAATAGAGTAGGACCTTTCTAAGTGCAAAGGAGCTGTGGAAAAAGCTGATCGAACTACACGAGGGTACATCATACATAAAGGTAAGCAAGAGAGACCTTATTTTAAATAAACTATATAACATTAAATTATAGGAAAATGAAACGGCAAGTCAACTGCACGCCCGCATATAAGACCTATTGAACGGACTCCACGCAATCGGCCAAAGGGTGGAGAACAGGGACGTTATAAGGTATGCACTCAACGCCTTTCCTAGGAATACCTTGTGGGCATCCATGGTAGATGCTTACAAGGTATCTAAGGATCTCTCGTTAATAAAGTTAGATGAACTTTTTTCTAAATTTGAATTGCATGAGCAAACTAATGTACGCCCAGTCGAGAAGGGTATAGCTTTGGTTGCAGGTACAAGCAGAAGGTGCAGAACCAAACCGAAGTCGGAAGAAGAATCGGATTCGGATGATGACGACGACAAGCTCACAGCCGAACTTGTCAACCTGGTGAGGAAACTCTACAGAAAGAAAAGGGACTTCATTAAGAAGGATGTCAAAAAGGTAATCCAATCCAAGGAGGCCCAACCAAAGTTGAAGTTCGAGGTGACGTGCTATGGGTGCAACAAAAGGGGCACTTCAAGGCCAACTGCCCGAACCAAAAAGATGCAAAGAAACCAAGAAGGAAGAAGGCCCTGAAAGCAACTTGGGACAAGTCTTCTTCGGAAGAGTCTGACGGTGGAGAACTCGAATAGACGAGTTTCCTCGCAATGATGGTCTGAGACCAAATCAACGAATCCGGAAGTGAGGACAAATCGGAAGCTGAGTCCAAGAGAAACCACGGATCAATATTTGTTTTCGAAGGGACGAACTCCTCTGTAAGTAAATTTCGTTTATATAATTTAATAAATTACTTAATGCGTAAACTAGCTAAGTCTAATGTTGGGATCAAGTCGCTTCTAATGGAAGTAACATCCCTTAAAGAAGTGACTAATATCGAATCCTTGGCTGACTCTGTTCAGACTGGAACCTCAACTCAAGTCCAAAAATTTGAGGAAGAGAATTCCAGCCTGAAAATTCAAGTCAAGGATTTGAAAACTGCGTTGGAATGGTTTACACTGGGTTCCAAGAATCTTGACTTGATTCTTGGAAATCAGAAAGTCGTATACAATCGATCCAAACTAGGATTTAGAACTAAAAGAAAATACCGGTCTTATTTATTGCTTGCTAACAGACCGAATAGAAAGATAGTCCAAGCATGGGTACCTAAGTCTAACTTGATCAATCAAGTTGGACTTGGTTAATATTGGATCCCCAAGGATCAAGTACATTACCTTGATAGACCATATCGAGGCTATGATCCGGGAGAGCTAATAGAAAAACTATCTTAATAAATAGATAAAAATTGCTTGATGCTTATTTATTTTTTCTTTTAGTAAGCATATTTAGATTAGGATAGTTTAAGGACCTAAGCATAATTTACACTTGTTTAGTTAAACCTAGGAGTTTCAAAAGAGAAGTTAAATATATATTTTCTTTGAAAGGCTCTGTCTAGAAGTGGTGGATGATCTCATGCCCAAGAAGGCCTAGTGCCTCGCCACAGCCTGGGAGCCAATCTTCGAAATGTATATTTAATAAACCAATTGGAAAACCTAAGTTTAACTCAAATGTAAATTAATCCTTAGAAATAATCTAAATCAAAGATAACCATCTCACAAAACTACATAAGGTTCATGTTAGAATGTATACTAAAAGCCTAGCTTTTGGTATAAACATTTATCTAGAAATAAGAATCACATTGGTCAAATGTCTACATTTATGATAAATGTAGTTGTTCAATTAATTTATATTGTAGATAACATGGTGTGTGGTGTCACACACAGAAGATCATGTTATCAGTACCTTATAAATTATAAACAGTAGCTCACGACCAAGATGGAAAGGAAAAAACCATTGGAAGGTCGTAGTGTAATTAGGTATTAGTTTATCTTAACTATATAATTACACTAGTACACTTAGAGTGTATTGAGTAGGACCATTAGAGGTCGTTTCTTTTATACTGACTTTATAAAGGAACAAAGACCTCAGTTATTATGGAAGTGTGTGCTCTTAATCCCAATATAATAACAAGCACATATATTTGATATTTATTTCTTTAATTTATCAATGGGTAAGATTTAGTTCGATAAATCAATAAGCCCGATAAGTTGGGAAATGATATCACTTATAGTGTGTGTTGTTGATTATAGAAGGAAACTGTGTCCTAGTGATCTAGGTTGAGAATGCCCCCAAGAGGAGCTCATAAGGATTGTCATGTTAAACCCTGCAGGTGGACTTAGTCCGACATGAGGATGAAGTTGAGTGGTACTACTCTTGGAGCTAGATATTAATTAAGTGAGTTATCAGTAACTTATTTAATTAGTGGACATTTGTTATCTTAAACACAGGGAGACTAACACACTCATAATAAGAAGGAGCCCAAAAATATAATTTGGGATTGGTGCGGTAGTTCAATAATAGTTCTCTAGTGGAATAAATTATTATTGATAAAATTAAGTTGTGTGTTCGGGGCGAACACGGGATGCTTAATTTTATCGGGAGACCAAAACCAATTCCTCCTCTCGGTCCCTATCGTAGCCTCTTATTTATAGAGTACTATACCCACCTAAAGGGGGCTGGCCAAGCTAGCTTGGAATCAAGCTAGGGCCGGCCTAAGCATGGTTTAAGGTGGCCGACCCTAGCTTGAACCCAAGCTAGAGGGGGACGGCCATATTAAATTTAAAAGAATTTTCATTTTAATTTTTATTATGTGGAAGATATAATTTATTAAAGAGAATTAAAATTAAAATATCTCTCTTGTAAAGGATCTACAAAATATTAAAGAAAGAGATTAAATCTCTTTTCTTATTTGTAGATTGGTGAGATATTTTATTTTCTCTTTAAAAATTATTCACATGTTGAAAAATTAAAATTATAGAAATTTCTTTTTATCAACCATGAGGAGATTTTTGAAGAGAAATTTTATTTTTAAAATTTCCGGAAACAAATTAGGAAGGTTTAATTTGTTGATTAAAACTTGTCTAATTTATTCCTCCATGATGTGGCCGGCCATTATAGTTTAATTGGGAAATTTTATTTTATTTTTCTCAATTAAACATGTCAAGGAAATTAAGGAAATTTTATTGTAATTAAATTTCCTAATTTGCCAAGGCTAAGAAATATAAAAGAAGGGGTGGGGGTGCCTTCAAGAGGAACAACCTCTATTATTTCTCTCCCTCTTTTCCTTGGTGTTGTGGCCGGCCATCATCCTCTCCCTCTCTTCCTCTTGTGGTGGCCGAATCCTTCATCTCCCTTGGAGCTCTTGTGGTGGCCGGATACTACTTGGAGAAGAAGAAGAAGGAGGAGAGAAAGCTTGCATCTCTTGGAGCTTGGTTGATGTTTTGTTCTTCATCCTTGGTAAAGCTTCCTTATTGTGGCCGAACCTAGCTAGGAGGAGAAGAAGGTGGTTGGTGTTTTCTCATCTCGGAAGATCGTTGCCCACACAACGTCCGAGGTTAGAAGAGGAATACGGTAGAAGATCAAGAGGTCTTTCTAGAAGGTATAACTAGTAATTTTTCCTTTCCGCATCATACTAGTTATTTATGGAAATAATACCAAATACAAGAGGCTTACGATTCTAGTATTTCGAATATGTTTTTCGATGTTATGTTCTTTTGTTTTATTTATCCTTGTGATTTGATTGTTCTTTTCGATTAACCTAAAGTTATTTTAGGAAATTAAATATTAGCTTTCCATAAAAGGTTTTGTCTAGTCGGTGGTGGTTGCTCCCATATCCAAGAAGGTCGTGTGCCTCGCCACGTCAGTACTGGGAACCAATTATGGAAATTAATATTTAATGGAATTAATAACTTAAGGTGATTTGGGTCGAACGTGTTAAGTTCCACAGGAGACCCAAGTCAAAACCTAAAAGAACGAATAGATTAAGTTTTGGATCAACCGTGTTAAGTTCTGCAGGCGATCCAAAATTTAATTTAAAAGAACACATGGTAGCTAGGAAAAGGTTCAGACCTTTGTACAAAATTTTTGTACAGTGGAACCTCTAGGTTTTCCGAGTAGCCACCAACAATTGGTATCAGAGCTAAGGTTTTGCCTCTGTGTATTTGGTATTAGTTTAATTATGCACATGTCATACATAATTTAGGCAGGATAATAGTAGGATGTGCTAACTTTGTGGATGCAGGATCCAACTATTATGACTTATAGTTATTATGTGTGTGATTGGACCCTTGGACATGTCAAGGGCATTTATTGTGTGTACATGATTGTATTATAAAATACAGCAGGAGATGTATTTAGTTTTATTAGGATTTTATTTTTTGATCTAATTTACATGTACATTCCTTCGAGGAATATAGGATCGAAAAATGTAAAATTCTATTTATGTCGCGGATCGAATCTTGCAAGGCGTGGAACCTTTTTAAGGACCAGAGGCACAGCGGAACAAAGAGCAAGATGGATGCGACAACTAGACCCGGTGGCGGTGGCCAAAGATGGCAGCAGCTAGGGTTGGCGACACACGGAGGACATCAATAGATAAAAGCCATAATAGTTGAAAATTAGTTTTTCTATTTATTGCTTTTTATGCTGTGTTGTCTGTGCTTGTTAGTATGCATGTTAGGTAGACTAGCATAGTCAAAATTCCTCACTTTAAATAACTAAGTGGGAGAGGGATTTATTTTAAATAAATTCCATGGTCTCCATTACTGGTTTATAAGTGATGTAACAAGTTTGCGCGTTGGCTCTGAGTGCCTTCCTCCATATCGGATGAGCTTGTTTGCAGATCACTAGATTAAACTTCCATTTTGGATGACTATAGGAAGTTAATTAAGAGCGTGTGATCTTCCCCATCGGAAGGGGCATAATCTTATTAATGGACTTAGTGTCAAGTAATGGTATACACTTAGGCACGTCTAATAGTATCCTCCCCATCGGAGTCACTGCTATTATTTGTGTGACCGAAGAAAACCAACTATTAATTTGTCAAATAAATAGGTTGACAAGATAATAAAATTAAAAACCCCTCTTACCAATGTTTGATTTTGTATACGTCCACACTATCGTGGCATACAAAATTCACGGTGTTTGAGGTAATTTTATTTGTCATAAAGATTTATTGACAAGTTAATTAATGGGTAAACCCCTCCTCTTACAAATGTTTAATTTTGTATACGTCCACACTATCGTGGCATACAAAATTCACGGTGTTTGAGGTGTTGGTGAATTTAAATAATATTGTTTGAGGAATCAATGTTATTTTAAATTCAAAAAGTTTTGACCAAATATTTGATCAAAGACAGATCAACTATTAATTTTATTCGTCATAAAGTAAAGTTGACGAGATAATAAAATTAATGAATAAAATCTCCTCTTCGATTTTGTATACGTTCACACTATCGTGGCAAACAAAATTCATGGGGATTTTAAGGAGTTGATCTTGACCAAATATTTTTGTGATTCTTAGGATTTAAAATGTTTGTCAATCCCCTAGTAGTCATACTATAGAAAAGACTTAGTAGTCCCAATTGTAATGATTGGAAATAGGACTTGGACATTAAGGTAGACTGTCTTCTTAGAATTAAGAATAATATAGGTGTATTTAATTCATTAGTTGAAACATGTTTAGTGGTGTTATCTACCAGAACCTGGAGTGTAGATATAGATGCCATTAATCATGTCCGCAATTCATTGCAGGGTTCTAGGAAACCCGACAACTAAATGAAAATTAAAACACCGTCCACATGGGCACTACTGTAAAAATGGTAGCTGTTGCAGTGGGAGATGTTTATCTTTTGATAAGAATAAAACATGGATTTTTGAGTAATTGTCTTTACGCACCAAGTTTAGAAAGAACTAGTTTTCAGTTTCTAAATTATTCAAAGAACTTGTTATTCTGTCTCTTTTAATAACAAAGTTGTTATTAAGAAAAAGAGGGAAGTTATTTGTTCTGGTACATTGGTTGGCAATTTATAAATCTAATAACTCTCATGATGCAACAAATGGAAATTAGTAACACATCTTCTAACTTTAAGAGAAAGTAACCTTCGGAAATGAACCAATTATATCTTTGGCATCTAAGGGTAGGTTATATTAACTTGAGTAGGATTCATTGGTAGCTGATGAACTTTTGGGTTCATTAGTAGTGGAAATCTTTCCAACCTGCGAGTCTTACTTGGAAGGAAAAATAACCAAGAAGCTTTTAAGACTAAGGGGTATAGAGTCAAAGATATGTTGAAATTAGTTCATTCTGATTTGTGTGATCCTATGACTATCCAGACAAGAGGTAGTATTGAATATTTCATCTATTTTATAGACAACTATTCAAGATACAAATAAATTTACTTAATGTACCACAAGACTAAGTACTTTGATTAGTTCAAAGAGTACAAGGCTGATGCGGAGAAATGTTAAAGTAAAAGTCACTATGGTAAGATCGTAGTGGCAAGTACCTCTTGGGAGAATTTAGGAGTCACTTATCAGAAGTAGGGATTCAATCCCAACTAACTGCACCTGGTATACCCCAACAGAATGGTGTAGAAAAAGGAAGGTATAGGACTCTTATGGAAATAAGTAGATTGATGAGTTATTTAGAATATTACCAAAATCATTTTAAGGATATACTCTGGAAACGAAAATGAATATAGTACATTCCAAAGACAGAACTCTCTACTCATATAGAATTGCTGAATAGGCGTAAGCCTATTTCGAAGCATATTCGGATTCGGGTAGTCCAACACATATGCAGAAGAGAGACAATGATAAGTTGGACAGGAATTCACTTGTTTGTGGGTTATCCTAGAGAAATGAAAGTAGGTTTATAGTCTTAAAAATCAGAAGGTCATTGTTAGCATCAATGACCGATTTTTAGAAAAGGACTATGTAATAAACCATGTGCCCATAAGAAAATTTGTTCTTAAGGAAATAATAAAAGACATGTCTAATCTAGTACCAACTGTACAAGATGAGATACCACAAGGAAACTGCAACACGTATCACAAATGATACACAATTGCAGAAAGTGCCTTGTCATAGTGGGGAGGGTTGTAGGCAACCTAAAAAGATTCATGTTTTGGGAGAGTTTTTGGACTCGATCCCTGGAGGACATGAACCTGATCTTCGGACATATGACGAAGCACTCTAAGATAAAGATGCAGCATCTTGGCAAAGAGTAATGAATAACAGAATTAGAATATATGTATTCTAATAAAATCTGGAAGCTAGTAGAACCACCAAATGGTGTAAAAGCCTTTGGGTGTAAATAGGTCTACAATAGGAAAAGATGGATAGACAGGAAGGTGGAAACTTTCAAAGCAAGGCTTGATGAAAGAGGAAACTTTTTCACTAGTAGTCATGCTTAAGTCTATCCGGATTCTTTTATCTATTTAGCAAGTGGATGTCAAGACAGCATTCCTTAATGGAAGTCTTGAAGAAAGCATCCATACAAAGCAACCAGAAGGGTTCATTGCAAAGGGCAAAGAGCATTTTGTGTGCAAGCTCAATCAGTCTATGGACTGAGGCAAAGCTTCAAGGTCTTGGAACATCCGGTTTATCAAAGGAATCCTGACCTATGGATTTATTTAGTAATCGGATAAGTCTTGTGTATACAAAAGGTGTGATGGAAACGTAGTGATATTTCTTGTATTATACGTAGATAACATTTTTGGTAGTTGGAAACAATATCAAAATGTTGTCAAAAGTAAGGGTATGGTTGTCCAAACAATTCGATATGAAGGACTTGGGAGAATGAATATATTCTTGGGATCAAAGTAATAAGGGATTGCAAGAAAAGAATGTTTTAATTATCCCAAGCTTCATATATCGAAAAAAAATCCTTGCTCGTTTTAAGCATGCAAAACTCCAAGAAAGGTTTCTTACCTTTTTAGCATGGAATAACTTTATCTAAAGAAATGTCTCCGTAGACATCAAAGGAGACAAAGGACATGAAGGCAGTTCCTTATGCTTCGGCTATGGGAAGCCTAATGTATGCAATGCTGTGTACGAGACTGGATATCTATTTTACCGTGGGTATAGTTAGTAGATATCAAAGCAACTTTGGACAAGGACATTGATCTACAGTAAAGCATATATTGAAGTACCTTAGAGGCACTAGAGATTATATGCTAGCTTATAAGGTAGATAATTTGTTCCCTGTGGGTTGCATGGATTTTAACATCCAATTGGAAAGGGACAATAGTAAGTCAACCTCGGGGTTTTGTGTTTACTTTAGGAGGTAAAGTCATAACTATGGAAGAGTGATAAGCATAGGTGTTTTTCTGGACTCTACCATAGAAGTTTAGTATATGGAAAGCCTCTGAGGTAGCCATAAACGCTGAATGACTCAATAACCTCAAGATAGACTTAGATATGATTTCTGGTTTGTCCAAAGATTATTACAATTTATTGTAATAATATTGGTGCAGTAGCAAACTCGTAGAAACCATAAGTCTATAAGGCAAGTAAACACAATAGAGCGCAAGTACCACCCAATACGAGAAATCGTATAAACGAGGAGAAGTTGTTGCCGCCTAGATTGCATCAGGTGATGACCTATAGATCCTTTCACTAAGGTCCTTAAGGCAAGAGCTTTTGATGGGCATGTTGAAGGGTTGGGAATCAGATGGATGGTAGTAGATATGGCAGCTTAGCCTTTTAGTATAAGTGGGAGATTGTTAGAATGTATACTAAAAGCCTAGCTTTTGGTGTAAACATTTATCTAGAAATAAGAATCACATTGGTCAAATGTCTACATTTATGATAAATGTAGTTGTTCAATTAATTTATATTGTAGATAACATGGTGTGTGGTGTCACACACAGAAGATCATGTTATCAGTACCTTATAAATTATAAACAGTAGCTCACGACCAAGATGGAAATGAACAAACCATTGGAAGGTCATAGTGTAATTAGGTATTAGTTTATCTTAACTATATAATTACACTAGTACACTTAGAGTGTATTGAGTAGGACTATTAGAGGTCGTTTCTTTTATACTGACTTTATAAAGGAACAAAGACCTCAGTTATTATGGAAGTGTGTGCTCTTAATCCCAATATAATAACAAGCACATATATTTGATATTTATTTCTTTAATTTATCAATGGGTGAGATTTAGTTCGATAAATCAATAAGCCCGATAAGTTGGGAAATGATATCACTTATAGTGTGTATTGTTGATTATAGAAGGAAACTGTGTCCTAGTGATCTAGGTTGAGAATGCCCCCAAGAGGAGCTCATAAGGATTGTCATGTTAAACCCTGCAGGTGGACTTAGTCCGACATGACGATGAAGTTGAGTGGTACTACTCTTGGAGCTAGATATTAATTAAGTGAGTTGTCAGTAACTTACTTAATTAGTGGACATTTGTTATCTTAAACACAGGGAGACTAACACACTCATAATAAGAAGGAGCCCAAAAATATAATCTGGGATTGGTGCGGTAGTTCAATAATAGTTCTCTAGTGGAATGAATTATTATTGATAAAATTAAGTTGTGTGTTCGGGGCGAACACGGGATGCTTAATTTTATCGGGAGACCAAAACCAATTCCTCCTCTCGGTCCCTATCGTAGCCTCTTATTTATAGAGTACTATACCCACCTTCTATACCCACCTAAAGGGGGCCGGCCAAGCTAGCTTGGAATCAAGCTAGGGTCGGCCTAAGCATGGTTTAAGGTGGCCGGCCCTAGCTTGAACCGAAGCTAGAGGGGGCCGGCCATATTAAATTTAAAAGAATTTTCATTTTAATTTTTATTATGTGGAAGATATAATTTATTAAAGAGAATTAAAATTAAAATATCTCTCTTGTAAAGGATCTACAAAAGATTAAAGAAAGAGATTAAATCTCTTTCCTTATTTGTAGATTGGTGAGATATTTTATTTTCTCTTTAAAAATTATTCACATGTTGAAAAATTAAAGTTATAGAAATTTCTTTTTATCAACCATGAAGAGATTTTTGAAGAGAAATTTTATTTTTAAAATTTTCGGAAATAAATTAGGAAGGTTTAATTTGTTGATTAAAACTTGTTTAATTTATTCCTCCATGATGTGGCCGGCCATTATAGTTTAATTGGAAAATTTTATTTTATATTTCTCAATTAAATCATGTCAAGGAAATTAAGGAAATTTTATTGTAATTAAATTTCCTAATTTACCAAGGCTAAGGAATATAAAAGAAGGGGTGGGGGTGCCTTCAAGAGGAACAACCTCTATTATTTCTCTCACTCTTTTCCTTGGTGTTGTGGCCGGCCATCATCCTCTCCCTCTCTTCCTCTTGTGGTGGCCGAATCCTTCATCTCCCTTGGAGCTCTTGTGGTGGTCGGATACTACTTGGAGAAGAAGAAGAAGAAGAAGGAGAGAAAGCTTGCATCTCTTGGAGCTTGGTTGATGTTTTGTTCTTCATCCTTGGTAAAGCTTCCTTATTGTGGCTGAACCTAGCTAGGAGGAGAAGAAGGTGGTTGGTGTTTTCTCATCTCGGAAGATCGTTGCCCACACAACGTCCGAGGTTAGAAGAGGAATACGGTAGAAGATCAAGAGGTCTTTCTAGAAGGTATAACTAGTAATTTTTCCTTTCCGCATCATACTAGTTATTTATGGAAATAATACCAAATACAAGAGGCTTACAATTCTAGTATTTCGAATATGTTTTTTGATGTTATGTTCTTTTGTTTTATTTATCCTTGTGATTTGATTGTTCTTTTCGGTTAACCTAAAGTTATTTTAGGAAATTAAATATTAGCTTTCCATAAAAGGTTTTGTCTAGTCGGTGGTGGTTGCTCCCTTATCCAAGAAGGTCGTGTGCCTCGCCACGTCAGTACTGGGAACCAATTATGGAAATTAATATTTAATGGAATTAATAACTTAAGGTGATTTGGGTCGAACGTGTTAAGTTCCGCAGGAGACCCAAGTCAAAACCTAAAAGAACGAATAGATTAAGTTTTTGATCAAACGTGTTAAGTTCTGCAGGCGATCCAAAATTTAATTTAAAAGAACACATGGTAGCTAGGAAAAGGTTCAGACCTTTGTACAAAATTTTTGTACAGTGGAACCTCTAGGTTTTCCGAGTAGCAACCAACAGTTCCTTGATTGATAACTTAGAATCGGGTGAGATGGATCTAGGATAACTTAATAAACACTTATTTAAAAATCTTTTAAAAATCTTTTAAAAACTTATTTAAAAATCTTTTTAAAACTTATTTAAAATCTTTTAAAAAACTTATTTAAAAATCTTTTAAAAACTTATTTAAAAATCTTTTTAAAATCTTTTAAAATCTTTTTTAAAAATATTTTAAAAACTTATTTAAAAATCTTTTAAAAACTTTTTTAAAAATATTTTTAAAACTTTTTTAAAAATCTTTTTAAAACTTATTTAAAAATCTTTTAAAAACTTTTTTAAAAATATTTTTAAAAGTTTTTTGAAAATCTTTTAAAAACTTATTTAAAAATCTTTTAAAAAACTTATTTAAAAAAAACTTTTAAAAACTTATTTAAAAAAGCTTTTAAAAACTTATTTAAAAAAATCTTTTAAAACTTATTTAAAAATCTTTTAAAAAATTTTATTAAAAAATATTTTAAAAACTTATTTTAAAATCTTTTAAAAACTTATTTAAAAACTTATTTAAAAATATTAAAAAAAAACTTATTTAAAATTCTAGCTAATAAGGACGCGTCACGCGCCTCTCGGAGGTGCCTCCCACACAAGGAAGGTGCCCTCGAGAGAGGCGGGAAAATTCCCGCCTACCAATCCTAGGGCACCTCGGATCATCTCCGAGGCGCCTCCAATAACGCCTTGAAGGCGCCCTTAACCCAAAAATTTACAACGAACAGAAGTGATTCTGTTAATCTTCTGCTCGCTATCCCCACGCACCAAATCGGTGATTTCTTCCTTCCAAGGTGCCTTCAACCCAAGTTTCCCTCACCTAAACCTAACAATGCCTCCTAGGTATACCCTAATCTATTTTAAATCATCCTATACATGTCTGTTATGCTTGTTTTGCTATTTTATGTATATATGGTTAAAATTAGGAAACGACGCAATGTTGCGTCCACATCGGGCACTACCCCCTCTGCCGATGCTAGATTCCCCACTAAGCAGCATAGGCTTAGTTTCATTGAGCATTCATACTCTGTAATTAAATGTAGATATTTAAGTAGGTCATTTTTTACTAGTTATTGTCAGCCTGTCGTTCAGATGATCGCACACTATCAACTTGATAGACTTGTTTACTACAGTAATGTAGTAAACCAAGATTTATGTGCCCAGTTTTATGACAACCTTGAGAGGAGAGGGTTGATGATCTGACCTATTACACCAGAGTTGGTGGAAAGGATTTTCTATTTACCCCTACCATGATACGCACCAGTTTAGGTCTCAGAGAGTCAGCATGCCCCTTCTTATGTTATCCCTGTAGGGATCTGTCTTTTGATGAGCCCTACTCCTACATTACTTTAGATACACTATGTGTATTTTTTTTTTTTTTTGGGGGGGGGGCCACTTGGAGTCTCTGACTTCAGGTCGATCTCTCTTAGGGTCCAGAACTACGTCATGTATAGAGTCCTAACTGCATGCATTCTGCCCATCACATCTCGGAACGTCCCAAAGATGCGTCCATCTCACTCTTTCTTTCTATATGCATTATGTCATCATCTAGACATAGACATTGCATTGCATATGTTTTATAATACTATTCATGCATCTAGTCTCGTCACGTCCCAAGTAGTCCACATGTCCTATTGTCATGTGCTGACTTACATCTTCTCGACTATAGAGGGCATAGATGTGACTCGGGGGACGACTATTCCCCTTACACCTTATGATGAGTTAGGCCAGCGTCATCTTAGATTAGCACATATAGATATCACTGCTCATGGGGTCCTAGCATGGAGAGGTGTGTTAGAGTGTATACTAAAAGTCTAGTTTTTATATAAACATTTATTTAGAAATAAGAATTACATTGGTCAAATGTCTACATTTATGCTAAGTGTAGTTGTCCATTTAATTTATATTATAGATAACATGGTATGAGGAGATACACAGAAGTTCATGTTATCAGTTCCTTATAAATTATAAACAGTTGCTCACAACCAAGATGGAACGGGACAAACCATTGGAGTAGTTGTAGTGTAATTAAGTATTAGTTTATCTTGACTAATAAATTACACTAGTACACTATGAGTATATTGAGCAGGACCATTTGAGGTAGTATCTTTTTATACTGACTATATAAAAGAACAATACCTCTGTTATTATGGAAGTGTGTACTCTTAATCATGATATAATAACAAGCACATATACATAATATTTATTTATTTAATTTATCAAAGGGTACAATTTAGCTCGTTAAATCAATAGGCCCGATAAGTTGGGAAATGATTATTTATATGGTGTGTTGTTGATTATAGAATGAAATTGTGTCCTAGTAATTTAGGTTGATGATGTCCCCTTGAGGAGCTCATAAGGATTGTCATGTAAACCCTGCAGGTGGACTTAGTTTGACATGACGATAAGATTTAGTGGTACTACTCTTGGAGCTAGATATTAATTAAGTGAGTTATCAGTAACTCATTTAATTAGTGGGCATTCAATATCTTAAACTCAAGGAGTGATAAGAAGGAGCACATATAGTAATATGAGATTGGTGCGATAGTGCAATAATAACTCTTTAGTGGAATGAGATATTATTGATGAACTTGAGTTGGGTGTTTGGGGCGAACACGGGAAGCTTAAGCTCATCAGGAGATCAAAACTAATTCCTCCTCTCGGTCCCTATTGTAGCCTATTATTTATAAAGTCTTATATCCACCAAAACCCACTCTCTTACCCACCTCTTGGTGGTCGGCCAAGCCTAGCTTGGAGCCCAAGCTAGGGTCGGCCAAACCAAACCAAGATGTGAGCCAAGTTGTGGCTGGCCCTAGCTTGGAGCTCAAGCAAGGGTGGTCGGCCGCATAAATATTAAAAGGATTTTTTTTAATTTTGAAATCTTTCCTTTTGTGGAAGCCATGGTTTTAAAAGAGAGTTTTAAAATTTTAAAATCTTTCTACAAAGGATTAAGAGAAAGATTTGATATCTTTCCTTATTTGTAGTTAAAAGAAAGATTTTAATTTTTGATAAAACTTTCCTTTTTTATAACCATCCACATTTTTTAAAAGTGAGATTTTAATTTATAAAATTTTTCTTTTATAATCAACCATGAAGGGATTTAAAGAAAGAAATTTTTTAATTAAAATTTCTTACCGGAAACACATAAGGAAGTTTTAATTTCATGTTTAAAACTTTCCTTGTTTGGATTTAAAGGGGTGGCCTGCCATGACAAGAAGAAAAGGAAGTTTTAATTTTTTTGTTTTAAAACTTTCCTTTTTAGTCATTGGCAAGGAATATAAGGAAGTTTTAATTATGTTTAAAACTTTCCTTATTTGCCAAGACCAAGGAATATAAAAGAGAAGGAGAGGGTGCATCACCCAATAACACATCTTCTATTCTTCCTCTCTTATTGTGGCCAACCCTTCTTATTCTCCTTCTCTTCCTCTTTGGTGGTCGGCAGCATCATCTCTTGGAGCTTGGTGGTTGGCCGAATTTTGCTTGAAGGAGGAGTAGAGAAAGGAGGCATTGTTTCCTAACATCCCTTGGAGATTGGTTGGTGGCCGAAACTCATCATCCTTTGGAGGTTGTTAGTGGCTGAAACATGGAAGCTAGAAGAGAAGGCTAAGGTAGCGGATCTACCTTTTTTAGAAGAGAAGGCTCAGGTGGATTTCCTCTTGGAAGATCGTCGCCCACACGACGTCCAAGAGAAGTAGAGGAATACAATAGAAGATCAAGAGGTCTATAAGCTATGAAAGGTATAACTATTTATAAGTTTCCGCATCATAACTAGTGCATCTTTTTATATAGATCTTGTAAAACCAAACACAAGAGGTTATTGGTATTAGTTATCATTTTTGTTATCGATTTTCGTTTCGATTTCATGTTTTGATATTGTGCTTCTATTGAGGTCTCTATAGTTAAACCTAGTTTACTGTAAGAAGTTAAATATCCAATTTCTCTGTAAGGCTTTGTCTAGGAAGTGGTGGATGATCCCATACCCAAGAAGGCCTAGTACCTCACCATGTTTAACCTGGAAGCCAATCTTAGAAATAGATATTTGATAACTTCTGTAATATGGTTTAACTTAGGAAGATCTCATCGGTTGAACTTAGAGTAAAAATGTTAAGTTTCGTTCCCAATCCAAGTTTAACTTCTAAAGTAGAAATTTGGATTAATAATGTTAAACATCTTTTGTAATCCAAATTTAACTTTAGTAGAGCACATGGGTAGCTAGGATAGTTCTATGCTTGTACAAATTTTTGTACAGGAGAACTAGGATGGTATTCCGAGTAGTAACCAACAAGGTGGACCGCCGCCAGCTGATCCAGTTGAGGATGAGCCAGTTGCTCCAGCCGAGGGATTTGGCCTAGCCCCAGATGAGTTCTTTCAGCCACCTGAGAGACAAGAGGAGTTATTTGAGTTTACTCATGATCAGATATTTGGAGAGCCTCTCGATCCATCCCAGCCTTCGACGTCAGCTCAGCCTTCCACTTCCTTATCCATTGAGGATAGACTCGCTTGTCTTGAGTGGTCCTCCGCGCTGACACATCAGCTGGTCTTGGATGACTTTCGTACACTACAGACCGAGGTTACTTCTCTCTGAGAGGAGATTCATCGAGCGTTGCATATACCCGAGCGACCTCCATCACCTCCTCCAACTGACGACCCTCCGATTTGATCCTCTTTCAGACTTGCATTGTATCTATTATACCTAAACTTACTTCATGTATGGATGACTGTCTTTTGGCTTGTTATTATGCTTAGCTGATTAGCACTTATTTCTACTTATACTAAGTTCTTTAAATCAGTCTATTGTCTATTTTGGTTTTAAAATCCTAGGAAAAAATAATTTTTAAAATTTCAAAAAATTTTTAGTTTTTCAAAAATATGGTTTAGCATAGGATTTTACCCCCTAAAAATCATGTACCCCTAGTTTCAGCCAGAGCATCTCACAAACACACTAGGATTAATTTGCTTGTGTTTGAAAAACACTTAGAATAGTGTGAGATGCATAGGGTACTACCTGGACTTCAGTATGCTTATGTCTGCGCATCGACATAAGTCTGGGCTATAAAATACCTAACTTACATTAATTAAGTTAAGTTATCCAGACTTAGTCAAATATAACTGGATCACTAACTTAACTTGACTGACTAAGTGAAAACGGTTGCCCTTTAAATAAACAGCTAGTAGCTAATGGTTAGACATGTGGCCAAGAAAATTAAGTATTGAGTTTTAACTTTATTTAGTTACTTATGCTTGGACTATAGGACTTTTTGAATGTTTTCTTGTGAGAATGGCCTTAGCTAAAATTATTTAAATCAAGTGTTGGTGCTAAAATTTAAGCTAAATTTAAATCAGCTTTTTAACCCTAAAAGAGTTCTTTTCTAGAAGATTTTTTTTTAACATTTTATACTTTAAAGACTTATCATCTATTTTTACAAACTTTTTAGCTAAGTTACTTTTCAAATCAAAACTTTCCCTTAGCTAAAATCTATTTCCAAAATTAATTTTTGAGATTTTGAGTTCACTTGGCTAAAAAAAATCTTACAAGAAAATTTCCTCTAAAATGCTAAGTGTTCTTGCAAAAGCTTTTCAAATTTAACTAAGTATTTTGCAAAAGTCTTTTAAATTTGGATAAGTATTTTTCAAAAAGTCTTTCAAAATTAGCTAAGTACTTCAAATTTGGCTAAGTATCTTTCAAAAGCTTTTCAAATTTATCTAAGTAAAAGGCTTTTCAAAATTTTCAAGAAAACCCTTTTTTTTAATTTATGATAAAACTTTTGATTTCACTTAGCTAAAAGTGTTACAAGGAAATTTATTCTAAAAAGCTAAGTGTTTATCAAAGTATTTCTAATCCTCTATTTTAAATTTTTCTCTCAAAAAGAAGTTATTCCTAAGGCCATTGATCACTTTCCTTTACTCTCATGCTTATTTTGATATATGGCAAAGGGGGAGAGTAGAAGAAAATTCAAAAGTATAAGACAATCCAAAAGTATAAGAAAATTCAAACAAAAAATTCAAATTAAATTTTTAAGATGAGCTTTTATTAAGGGGGAGTTTTGTAGGCTTCTATTAAGGGGGAGTCTTTTTTCAAAGTTTGCTTGTCCTATTTTTACGCTTATGCTGTCTTTGAAAATCCTTTATAGCATTGTTTTACTTAACTTTGAATTTTCATTGTCATAATAAAAAAGGGGGAGATTGTTGGTGCGGGAAGCATCCGATGATCGAACCCAAGTTTTTTATAATGGCAAAGGGATTCAAAGTTAAGTTATTTTGTTATCTAACATGTGTGAATGAGGTTTTCCAAGAAAGTCCTAACTGTGGTTAGGCAGATGGAAAACCCTAGGGGGTGGTAACCCTAGGTCCTAGGGGGTGGTAACCGCAGGTGAAGGAAAACCCTAAGAGGCGGTAACCTTACATCCTAGGGGGTGGTAACCCTAGGTGGAGGAAATCCTAAGGGGGGGTAACCTTAGGTCCTAGGGGGTGGTAACCCTAGGTCTTAGAGGGTGGTAACCCTAGGCAGAAAGTCCAGTAGGTTTGGAGGATCGGACTGGCATCAGGTATGCTCTCCTGAGTGGAGTAGGTGAGGATGTGTTCCCTGGAAGAGGGAACAGTAGGCGTCGATTCGACTTAGGGTTTTCGGTCGGAAATCCGAAGTTAGAATTGGACAGTCCGTGACTGTCATACTTTCATATTATTATGATATTGTGTGTGCTAACTTTGTTTTGCAGGATATGTGATCAGTTTGTGGACTAACATGTTTTGCAGGGACAAAGGAACAATATTAGCCTCAGATGAATAGTACCCGAGTCGCCCTCATGGAGCTTAAGGCGCCTTGGGTGCAAAGGAGAAGAGTTTGGGCACAGTAGAGCTGGAGGCGCCCTCATGGTGGCTTGAGGCGCCTCGGACAACATTGGAGGCGCCTTCAAGGCTTATGGAAGCACCTTCAAGAGGATAGACGAAGACTTCTTCTCAGTTTATCCACGCACGGCTGACTCAGCAGTTGGAGGCGCCCTCAAGGGGGTTTGAGGTGCCTCCAACAGCCCTTTTAAGAAGCACTCGACCAGCAGCTCAGATCATCACTTCCAAAGCAATCCTTCTTCAGCACGCTGCTCAAGAGATGATCCAGAACTGCTGTAGCAACACCCCGACGACCAGGAGCTTCAAATTTCTCATTTCTATTGTCGGTATAAAGTTAATTATTGTTGTCCTTGTATTACATATTGTAAACTTGTGCGATTATAGTTGTTACCCAAAGTAAACGCTCAACGAGCATGGGCCTTGGAGTAGGAGTCGCCCTAGGCTCCGAACCAAGTAAATCTTGGTGTCTTTGCTGTGTTTTGTTTAATTTCCGCTGCAATTACTCGTACTCTTTTCGAAAACAAAAAGTGAAAGCCACGAGCGCTATTCAGGCTCTACTTGTGAATGAGTATCCCAGGAAAATTTATTGTTGTATTTTTTAGGTAAATTTTCCTAAGTAATCTTTAAGATTTAAAATATGTACATTACATCCAAATACTCTAAAGTATTTTATGTTTGGAATCTTATTAAAATACATTTCATATGATATTTTACTTAGAAATTTGTTTATTATAATTCTATTTTAGACGTAACAAGTCGTATTAATGGCTTCAGCCCAAAAATATTTAGGTAGATCAAATTCATTTAGCATTATTCTTGCAACTTCTTGTAAAGTTCTATTTTTATATTCTACTAGTCCATTTTACTGTGGAGTCTTGGGACATAAAAATTTGTGATGGTAACTATTTTATAAACATAAGTTTGTAAAATTTTGATTTTTAAATTCTCCTCCATTATCACTTATAATTTTATTTATTTTAATTTCTTTTCTATTTGTTTGCATAAATTACTAAATATTTCAAAATTTTCATATTTATGAGTTAAGAATTTACCCCAAGTATATTTGGAGTAATTATCTATTATAACTAAGCAGTAAAGACTTCTATTTAGTGACTTAACTCCATGAGAATTGAATAAGTCTAAGTGTAACAATTCAAGTATTTTATTAGTTCTGTTTGGATTAGTTAGTTTATGAGTTGATTAAATTTATTTTTCTTATTGACAAGGACTACAAATTTTATTTTCTGGGATTCCTAATTTAGGAAGACCTCTAACTAAACTAATTTTATTTAATTTAATAAATTTCTAACATGGGTGTGAGCTAGTCTCCTATGCCACAACCATGTTTCTTCATGTTGTGTCAAAAGGTAATTATGTGAAGTTTTTGGTAGATTTCTAGAATAAATATTTTTATCTCTAAATCCTTTCAACTTTCAATAATATATTGGGTGAGTTTGTGTAACTTATTTGACATTCAGAAGATAAAAAATTTACTTTACATCTAGAGTCATATAATTGACTTATACTAAGCAAATTATACTAAAAATATTCAACAAGCAATACTTTTTTAATTGATATACTTGACTGTAATTGAATTTCTCCAGTACCAATTACCTATAGTTTGTCATTGTTTTCAAAGGCAACTGAACCTAAGTTTTTGAACTTGATACTAGTGAATTTGTGCTAGTCCCAAGTCATATACCTGGAGCAGTTGCTGTCTAATATCCATTTGTCCAGATCTTTAGATTCCTACATAAAATGTAGGAGTTAGACCAAAGTTTGGTTAATGGAAATTTTAAGTTTGTTTTTTTTAATAATTATGTTTTCAGTTAAGTTTTAAATTAAGTCTTTAAATTAAGTTTTTAATTAAGTTTTTAAAATAACTTTTTAAGTTTTTTTAATTAAGTTTTTAAGTTTCATTAAGTTTAGCTTTAATTTAGTTAAGTTTAGTTTAATTTTAATTAACTTTTAAATTTAATTAAGTTTAGTTAAGTTTAGTTTAATTTTAATTAAGTTTTAAATTAATTAAGTTTAGTTTTAATTAAGTTTAGTTTAATTTAAGTTTAAGTTTAATTTTAATTAAGTTTAATTTAATTTAAATCTAGTTAAGTTTAGTTTTGATTTAATTAAGTATAGTTTAATTTTAATTTAGTTTAAATTTAGTTTAAGTTTAATTTTAATTTAGTTAAGTTTAGTTTAATTTAAATTAAGTTTAATTTAATTTAGTTTAAGTTTAATTTTAATTTAGTTTAATTTAAGTTTAAGTTTAATTTTAATTTAAGTTTAAGTTTAATTTTAATTAAGTTTAATTTAAGTTTAAGTTTAAGTTTAATTTAGAAAAGGTTGTTCAACCCATGTTAGATTTAAACTTAGCTTTAGGTTAATCAACAAGCTTCCTAAGGAAAAGTTTTCAGTCAGTGGCGAGGCATATGACCTTCTTGTATATCAACGGTGGACCACTTTGTGAATACTTTCTAAAATAGTGCTATCCAAAAAAATTTAATACTAGATTTTGGTCTAACTGGTCTATGTTTGAGTAGGATAACTTCGGCCATATCCACTAAGTCTAATGCACCAGGTAGAATACACAAGATTCAACCTAGACATGCCTTCGATAGAGTTTCCTTGGCGTACTATCATCCCAATTCATTCTGATGCTATGTTATTAAGGTTTGGTAAACCTTTTCAACTAATCATTCAAAGCTAAGTAGAAACATAAGTCTAAGCCTAAGCATGCATAATTGATTAATCAAGTATGTTTAATAATTTTTCTATTTGATCCCCCTGAGTCATAGCTTAGATATGGTCTATCTAAGTAGTGAATTTTACTCTTAGGGATCAAATATTGATTAGGTTTGATTGATTTGGTTAAGCATTTTTTGGGAACCCATGCTTGGACTTGATTTCTAACATTTTGACTAATTAATGACAGATATGGTTTGTTGATTTTGTTTGGGTTATAGCCGAGTCTTGATTTATTATACACGGCTCATTGTGATTCAAGTACCATATTTAGATAATTGGATCTTAGTTTAAACTTTTCCAATGTTGTCTTGAGTCACTCGACTTAACCTTTCAAGTTGAAATTTTCTTCCTCAAGTTTTGCAACTTGAGTTGGAGTTCCAACTTGAACTTGGTTAGTCGAGTTACTCAAGTTAACTTGCTCCTTAAGGTGGCCAATTTCCTTAAGTAGTAAGTTATTTTATTTTTCAAATTTTGTCAAATTTTTAAACAAATATTTAACTACTTTAAGTAAGTTTGACATGGAATAAATAGTTATCATATCGGGACCTTCAAAATAGATACGAATCCGTGGCTTCTCTTGGTCTCAGTGTTGGTCTCAAACTCATACTCTTCCTTGGACTCAGAATCTTCGTTTCTTGCCATAAGGGCAAATGGCTCAAGTGCTTTGGTTCTTCCACATCGGACTCCTAGAAAGATGACTCATCCCACGTCGCTTGGAGGGTCTTCTTCCTTCTTGCCGATTTTGGTTTTTCCTCTTTTCAGTTTGGGCATTCGTGTTTAAAATGCCCCTTCTTGTTGCATCCATAACAAATCATATCTGATTTGTTTTACGTCTGGTTGATTGGTGTCTTCTTAGTGCGCTTTTTGAACTTCTTCCTTGTTAGTAGTTTTCGGACCATGTTGGCCAGCTCCTCTTCATTGGTTGAGTCTGAGTCAGACTTACTTTCTGGTTCATTTTTGGTTCTAGTCTTGGTTTCTTTGATTGAGCATGTATACAAGGCAATACCTTTCTCAACTTGACCCAAGTTAGAGTGTTCATGTAATTCTAATTCGTAAAAAAGTTCATATAATTTAAGAATAGAAAGATCCCTTGAAACTTTGTATGCATCTACTATTGATGCCCACAAAGCATTTCTTGGGAAAGCATTTAGTGTGTACCTTATTGTTTCATGATTTTCTAGGTTGTGTCTGATCAGATGTAGGCAATTGAGGATGTCTTTTAGTCAAGCATGTAGTTACATGGTCGTCTCTCTGGGAAGTATTTTTATATTAAATAAATTATTTAAAAGTAGATCTCTCTTATTTACCTTAGATTCATCGGTTCTTTCGTGTAGCTTTACCAAACGGTCCTACAGTTCTTTTGCATTTTCATTGGGTCCGACATGGTTTAGTTCTTCGATGGTTAGCCCACATTAGATGGTATTGATTGCTTTATAATTTAGTTGTGCCTTCTTGATCATCAGGAGAGTTTAGTCTTCTGGTTTAATCAACTTTCCATCTACCATCGGAGGAGTATATCCTTTGAGTATGGTGAACAAAAGTTCAATGTCGGACTTGAGGTAGCACTCCATTCTGTTCTTCTAGTATTTGGAGTTCTCCTTTTTAAACAATGGAGGGCAGAAGGTGTTGCACCCTTCTTGGTAGGAGTTTGACATTCTTCCAATCAAAGAAAAAGAAGAAGAATATTTTCAAGACTCTCATCTTGAATAGTAATGTGGTATAAAGAAATAAGTGAAAGAAAAATCTCTTTTAAGAAAAAATAAAAAGTTTATAAATTGCTCAAAAAATGGTTAAGTAACTTCAGAACTACTAAGCTCTGATACCAATTGAAGGATCAAAAGATGTGATTGTTAGTTAGAGCCCTAGAGCCAATCATTTGATGATTGTATGGACTCATTGTATCATATTCTTGTATATTAATAAAGGTATTTGTTTGGTTATTATACTTATTTGTATTAGTGCCAAATAGACTAAGTATAATAGCGTCCTTGAGTAGAAGGTTCATACCTATATCAATCGATTAGTTGAATCGATAGTGAGATGATATAGGGAACACTACTCTAAATCATTCCTAGTCGAGTATTAACATTCAGGGACAATGTTAATGCAATAAGACTAGCATGTAGGTCAGCTCGATGACTTGATCTCACAAGTCATGGATATAGAGATATCAAGCTGACACATGGGTATACATTGGAGAATGCATACTGAATGACCCGCCATGAGAAAGTATCATGGATCGTTATATGAGTGTCATATACTTTCTCATGTGGCTATTAGTCCTTAGACCTGAAGTCACCATGGATCCCTACATAACGAGTTATGTACTTTGGTTTCGTCAAACGTCACCCGTAACAAGGTGGACTATAAAGGCGATTACTGGGTATGTAACAAATTATGCAGAGGGATGTGAGTGATGTAGATGGGATCTATCCCTCCCATATGACGGGAGCGACATCAATATTCTTGATAGAGTTAGACCACGAAGTGCATGGCCATGCCCAAATGAGTCAACATTAGATGTTGAGCTCATTTGATCGAGTGAGTCTACTTGGAGTTCAAGATTTAGATTGATTAGAGGATGACACGGTCTATGTCTCATATTGATCAATCTAGATGTCTAGGATAGAAGGACAATGTCACATATATTGTGAGGAGTCACAATTAGTAGTCACAAGGTGATGTCGGATCTCGACATTCTTGTAACTTGGGTAGTAATGATGTGTTGCTAGATACCGCTCATTACTTATGCTCCTAAATGGGTTTAGGGCATTGCCAACGTTACAAGAACCTATAGGGTCACACACTAAGGACAATTAGATGGAGATTTGGTTCATATGATGAACCAAGAGGATTAGATTCATTTGATGAATCATATTGGATTAAGAGTAATCCAAATTGGGCTAATTGAGTTGGACTCAAGTTGATTCATGTATTTAATGAGTCTAATTTAGATTATGACTCATTAAATCAACTTAATTTAATGAATTAGATTCATTATATTAAGTTGGCTTGAATCATATGGTTGGATTAGATCAACCATGAGAGAGATTTGATCAAGTTTGACTTGATTTGAGAGGAAGAGAAAAAGTCATGTTTGACTTGACTTCTTGCCACATCACTAGTGAGTTGGCAAGATGTGGACCAATAGGATTGCTCCACATCATCAATGTGTGCCACCTCATGGAGGTTACAAGCCTCCATAGCATTTAATGTGGCCGACCCACATTAAATGAGGAGGTTACACTTGTTGCCATGTCATTTAGTGAGGTGGCAAGATGTGGACCAATAGTGTTGATCCACATCATCCTAGAGTGCCACCTCATGGGGGTTACAACTCTTAATGGTCTCCACATTAATTGGAATTAATGTGGGGAGTTACACCTCCAAGATGTGGCCGGCCACTTTAGTGGGGAATGAAAAAAATTCATTTGGCATTCAAGTGTGATTAAGTCATCTTCTTCCTCTAGAGCTCTCTCTTCTCCCTCTCCTCCTCTCTTGGCCGAACAAGACAAGGTGCTAGCACACCTTTGTTTGGTCTTCTCCATCAAGGATTGTTCGTGTGGATACTTCTAGAGGACCGTACACTTGACGGTCTAGAGATCCGGCACCTTGGACGAGCGGGAACGCGAAGGGCT
The DNA here is from genome assembly GCF_018446385.1 of Zingiber officinale. Classification (NCBI taxonomy): domain Eukaryota; kingdom Viridiplantae; phylum Streptophyta; class Magnoliopsida; order Zingiberales; family Zingiberaceae; genus Zingiber; species Zingiber officinale. Next base: position 60,159,718 of record NC_055992.1, read on the forward strand.
TCGCTACAAGGGTAATGATCTTAACTTTAGTGTAGATCTAAAGTTTTTACAAACTCGTACAAGAAAAAAGGTTTTTCGAAAAGTTTTGTTTACGAATCTTTGCACGAGATCCATGGCTTTGGGTGACTCGGGGTTTCCGCGACGCGAAAAAGCGGTTTTCGCGGCCCGACGAACCCAACAGTGGTATCAGAGCCACGTGCAAAGACTTGTACGAGTTCGTTTGTATTTTTATGAAAAATATACCTTCTGTGATTTTCTGTAAAAATTGAGTTTTTAGAGTTTTTATGAGTAGAAGCGAAGCACAAGTGTCTCGGCACTTGTAGGCTTCGGCTACCGGAAAGTTTTCTTTTAAACGGCTTCGTTTTGCCCCAAATCCGTTTGGGACAGCGGGGTCGGGTGCCATTAGATCGCAAAGGAGCAACTCACGATGGTTAGATCGTGGGTAGGGGCATTGCCCCTAACCCCGCAAGGGGATTTGCTCCGCGATTGCACCCGAAATCGCTAAAAACGAACCCGCCGGGAAGATTTTTCCGAAACGGCAATGTCTCGACCCAAATCGTTTTGGGACAGCGGGTTTAGGCGCTGTTGGATCGCAAAGGAACCCTCGCGATGGTTAGATCGCGGGTAGGGGCGCTGCCCCTGGGCCCCGCAAGGGGATCCGTTCCGCGATTGCGCCCGAAACCGCTAAACGGGACCGCCGGGAAATTTTACTTATAAAAATTGTAAAAATTATTTTTAAAATTACAGAAAAATTATAAAAATATATAATTTTGAATTATATATTAATTTGTGATAGTCATGGCCCAAAATACCCAATAAGATTGGATTTGTGTTGTAATTCATAATACGGCCTGCATGCCGTCATATGATTGTGTTCCCACGGCCTGCGCGTCGTGTCTTTCTCTTATTCTGGTTGTCAATTAGATTTAGACTCGAATGTAACTCGAGTTTCAAATTATAATGTACAAATTGGAGCGGTGGAGGGTCCACACGAGACGGAGTTCCGAGGCGGGCACGAGCAACACAAGGTGGTCAAAGGGAGGAGCTTGGAGAAGCTGTTGACCCTAGGTTGACCATTCGATCTTCTCATTGGCTTGAGAAGATCGTAGTAGGGCCATGACTAAATCACAAATAGATTAATTAATTAATTGTTATGTATTTGATGCATGTTTAATAATTAATTAATTAATTAGTGCCTTAACGATTAGATTAGATCTAAGTCGTGCACATGATGCACCCTTGCGATTAGATTAGATCTAAGTCGTGCACAAGATGCATCCTTCTCGATTAGATTAGATCTAGATCGAACCAACTCTAAAATGCCTAACCGTGCCGTGATACCTATCACTACCTCGATCACATGTATTGTTGAATCTGCCAAAGCAGAGCAATACATATTATCTTGGTAGGGTACGGAGGGACAATCTTGGTCCCGCCTATCAACGCATGGGTGAATACAAACTCAATTAGATTGAGTATTCCTAGTTACTCGGTTGGATCGAGTCAACTATAGGCATTCTTCCAACGGTTGGAAAAGATAGGTCAAAATCACATCTATATTAACTCTCGGGCGTATTAGCCAAAGCTAACTCGAGTTTTAATATAAATGCGGATATTGATTTTATAAACAAGAGTTGCATAGAGATGTAATTGGTAATCATTACCTACCGATCATACTAAGCCTTGGGCGTATTAGCCAAAAGCTAACTCAAGGGTTAGTATGATGTGGATCTTGTCCCACAAGAATTATAGTATTCAGTGGGAGCATCATTTAGTTAAAGGTCTAATTAAATGATTCTAAAAGAATATGATATTTATTTCTGCAAATATTTATGTTGTAGATAACCATGACGTCGAACACGAATTCCTTCTCCCTGCGATCTGTCCTTGAGAAGGACAAGCTCAACGGAGCGAATTTCCTGGACTGGTACAGGAACTTGAGAATAGTTCTCACCCAGGAACGTAAACTGTACATTCTGGAGCAGCCCATTCCGGAGGCTCCTCCTGCCAATGCCCTGCGAACCGACAAAGATGCTTACAAGAAGCATCAAGACGACGCATTAGATGTGTCCTGTCTAATGCTCGCGACCATGAACTCAGAGCTTCAGAAGCAACATGAGTTGATGGGCGCTTACGATATGGTTGAGCATCTTCGCCAACTATATCAGGGACAAGCGAGGCATGAGAGATTTGAGATCTCTAAGGCACTGTTTCAGTGCAAGATGTCAGATGGGGCTCCCGTAGGTCCTTATGTACTCAAGATGATTGGGTACATAGAGAACCTACAAAGACTGAGGTTCCCACTTGGCCAAGAGCTGGCCACTGACTTAATCTTGCAATCCTTGCTGGATAGCTATAGTCAATTCGTTCTGAACTATAACATGAACGAGATTGACAAGCCACTGCCCGAGCTACTTAATGTTACGAACTGCTGAGATTAACCTTAAGAAGGTTAAGCCCATTCTGATGGTCCAGAAGCACAAGGGCAAGGGCAAGCCCAAAGGTAAGGGAAAGTACCAAACCAAGGGCAAAGGCAAGGCACTGAAGCCTAAAGGAGGGGTCGCCAAGGATGCTACCTGCTTCCACTGCGGTCAGACCGGGCACTGGAAGAGGAACTGCAAGGTATACTTGGAAGATCTTAAGAAGAAGCGAAGTGAGACTTCCACTTCAGGTATATATGTTATAGAAGTCAATCTATCTATTTCTACATCATGGGTATTAGATACTGGATGTGCTTCTCACATTTGTACTGATGTGCAGGCGCTGAGAAATAGCAGAGCATTGGCAAAGGGCGAGGTGGACCTACGAGTAGGCAATGGAGCACGGGTTGCTGCTGTTGCTGTAGGAACTTATTAGCTATCTCTGCCCTCTGGGCTTGTACTAGATTTAGATGATTGTTGTTATGTACCTGCTCTTACTAAGAACATAGTTTCAGTTTCTTGTTTAGACAAGAAAGGATACTCTTTTATAATAAAAGACAAATGTTGTTCTGTTTATTTAAAAGATATGTTCTATTGTAGTGCACCACTAATAAACGGACTCTATATTCTAGACCTTGAGAGCCCTATTTATAACATTAGTACCAAGAGGTTCAAGTCAAATGACATGAACCAAACTTATCTCTAGCACTGTCGCTTAGGTCATATAAATGACAAGCGCTTATCCCATCTCCATAAGGATGGTTTGCTGGACTCATTTGATTTTGAATCATATGAGATATGCGAGTCATGCCTACGAGTCAAGATGACCAAGACTCCCTTTAGTGGGCACAGCGAAAGAGCGACTGATTTGTTAGGACTCATACATAGTGATGTATGTGGCCCTTTCAATGTCGCTGCTAGAGGCGGTTATAGGTACTTCATCACATTTACTGATGACTTCAGTAGATATGGTTATGTGTATTTGATAACACATAAATCTGAATCCTTTGAAAAGTTCAAAGAATTTAATAATGAAGTACAAAACCAGCTTGGCAAGAGTATTAAAATACTTCGATCAGATCGAGGTGGTGAATACTTAAGCCATGAGTTTCGTGACTATTTAGCTGAGTGTGGGATTCTATCCCAACTCACTCCTCCTGGAACACCACAGTGGAATGGTGTGTCCGAAAGGAGGAATCGTACCTTATTAGATATGGTACAAACTATGATGAGTCACACTGATCTTCCGACATACCTTTGGGGTTATGCTCTAGACACGACAGCTTTCATTCTCAACCGAGTTCCATCCAAGGCCGTGATAAAAGACACCATATAGGATATGGACTGGGAGAGATGCCCAGGTGTCTTTCATCAGGATTTGGGGTTGTGAGGCTTACGTACGACGTCAAGTCTCAGACAAGTTAGGACCCAAATCCGACAAGTGCTACTTTATCGGATATCCCAAGGAAACTAAGGGATATTACTTCTACATTCCCAGTCAGCACAAGGTAGTTGTGGCAAAGACTGGGGTCTTTCTAGAAAGGGACTTTGTTTCTAGAAAGACTAGTGGGAGCACATTCGATCTTGAAGAAGTTCAAGATGCGAACAATAGCATTGATGCCTCGATGGAAATTGAACTGGAACCACAAAGTGTTGTGGATGATGTTGTTCCACAAAGAGTTGAGGAACAACAACCAGTTCAAGTAGACATACGTCTTTGCAGGTCTGATAGGGTACGTCGTCAGCCTGAGAGATACTCATTTCTCTTGTCTGACCATGATGACATTGTGCTCATAGAGGATGAGCCCACCACCTATCAGGAAGTTGTGATGAGACCAGATTCCGAGAAATGGCTAGAGGTCATTCTCGGAGCTAGAATCTTCGATTCGATGATGTGATCAAACAGTTTGGTTTCATCAAGAACGAAGATGAGCCTTGTGTCTACAAGAAGGTTGTAGCAAACATAGTTGTCTTCCTCATATTGTATGTGGATGACATACTACTCATTGGGAAGGACATCCCTATGCTTCAGTCTGTCAAGACCTGGCTAGGGAGTTGCTTCTCAATGAAGGACTTAGGTGAGGCATCCCACATTCTTGGGATACAGATCTATAGAGATAGATCTAAGAGATTGCTTGGCCTAAGTCAGAGTACATACATTGACGAGGTACTCCTATGGTTTGCCATGCAGAACTCCAAGAAGGGATTTCTGCCGATATCACATGGCATGAGTCTTTCGAAGACTCAAGGTCCCTCTTCTAGAGAGGAGAGAGACCGCATGGATCAGATCCCTTATGCCTCAGCCATAGGATCGATCATGCACGCCATGCTATGTACTCGACCTGATGTCTTGAGCATGACGAGCAGATACCAGTCAGATCCAAGTGAAAGTCACTGGATAGCGGTTAAGAATATTCTCAAGTACTTAAGAAGGACTAAAGAATATTTCTTGATATATGGAGGCAATGATGAGCTAACTGTAAAGGGTTACAGTGATGCCAGCTTCCAGACCGATCAGGATGATTACCGATCGCAGTCAGGGTTCGTGTTTTGCTTAGATGGTAGTGTTATGAGCTGGCAGAGTTCACAGCAGTTCTACAACGTTTCCATCTCATTCGAGAGATTATCGATAGAGGAGATGTGAAGATTTACAGAGTACCTACAGAGGCTAACATCGCAGATCCCTTGACCAAGGCTTTGGCACAGAGAAAGCATGATGGTCACACTAGGTCATTAGGCCTTAGGGCCTATACTGATTGGCACTAGTGCTAGTGGGAGATTGTTAGTTAGAGCCCTAGAGCCAATCATTTGATGATTGTATGGACTCATTGTATCATATTCTTGTATATTAATAAAGGTATTTGTTTGGTTATTATATTTATTTGTATTAGTGCCAAATAGACTAAGTATAATAGCGTCCTTGAGTAGAAGGTTCATACCTATATCAATCGATTAGTTGAATCGATAGTGAGATGATATAGGGAACACTACTCTAAATCATTCCTAGTCGAGTATTAACATTCAGGGACAATGTTAATGCAATAAGACTAGCATGTAGGTCAGCTCGATGACTTGATCTCACAAGTCATGGATATAGAGATATCAAGCTGACACATGGGTATACATTGGAGAATGCATACTGAATGACCCGCCATGAGAAAGTATCATGGATCGTTATATGAGGGTCATATACTTTCTCATGTGGCTATTAGTATGACTATTAGTCCTTAGACCTGAAGTCACCATGGATCCCTACATAAGGAGTTATGTACTTTGGTTTCGTCAAACGTCACCCGTAACAGGGTGGACTATAAAAGCGATTACTGGGTATGTAACAAATTATGCAGAGGGATGTGAGTGATGTAGATGGGATCTATCCCTCCCATATGACGGGAGCGACATAAATATTCTTGATAGAGTTAGACCACGAAGTGCATGGCCATGCCCAAATGAGTCAACATTAGATGTTGAGCTCATTTGATCGAGTGAGTCTACTTGGAGTTCAAGATTTAGATTGGTTAGAGGATGACACGGTCTATGTCTCATATTGATCAATCTAGATGTCTAGGATAGAAGGACAATGTCACATATATTGTGAAGAGTCACAATTGGTAGTCACAAGGTGATGTCGGATCTCGAAATTCTTGTAACTTGGGTAGTAATGATGTGTTGCTAGATACCGCTCATTACTTATGCTCCTAAATGGGTTTAGGGCATTGCCAATGTTACAAGAACCTATAGGGTCACACACTAAGGACAATTAGATGGAGATTTGGTTCATATGATGAACCAAGAGGATTAGATTCATTTGATGAATCATATTGGATTAAGAGTAATCCAAATTGGGCTAATTGAGTTGGACTCAAGTTGATTCATGTATTTAATGAGTCTAATTTAGATTATGACTCATTAAATCAACTTAATTTAATGAATTAGATTCATTATATTAAGTTGGCTTGAATCATATGGTTGGATTAGATCAACCATGAGAGAGATTTGATCAAGTTTGACTTGATTTGAGAGGAAGAGAAAAAGTCATGTTTGACTTGACTTCTTGCCACATCACTAGTGAGTTGGCAAGATGTGGACCAATAGGATTGCTCCACATCATCAATGTGTGCCACCTCATGGAGGTTACAAGCCTCCATAGCATTTAATGTGGCCGGCCCACATTAAATGAGGAGGTTACACTTGTTGCCATGTCATTTAGTGAGGTGGCAAGATGTGGACCAATAGTGTTGATCCACATCATCCTAGAGTGCCACCTCATGGGGGTTACAACTCTTAATGGTCTCCACATTAATTGGAATTAATGTGGGGAGTTACACTCAGATGTGGCCGGCCACTTTGGGTGAAAAAAAATTCATTTGGCATTCAAGTGTGATTAAGTCATCTTCTTCCTCTAGAGCTCTCTCTTCTCCCTCTCCTCTCTTGGCCGAACAAGACAAGGTGCTAGCACACCTTTGTTTGGTCTTCTCCATCAAGGATTGTTCGTGTGGATACTTCTAGAGGACCGTACACTTGACGGTCTAGAGATCCGGCACCTTGGACGAGCGGGAACGCGAAGGGCTACGCTACAAGGGTAATGATCTTAACTTTAGTGTAGATCTAAAGTTTTTACAAACTCGTACAAGAAAAAAAGGTTTTTCGAAAAGTTTTGTTTACGAATCTTTGCACGAGATCCATGGCTTTGGGTGACTCGGGGTTTCCGCGACGCGAAAAAGCGGTTTTCGCGGTCCGACGAACCCAACAGTGATAGAGGGGGAGGGGGTAAATATTGCACGTTAAAAAACTTTTTCTTTTGAAGCATTAAAACAAGAGTATTGTAGCAGAAAATAAAGAACTCATTTCGATTACTTGGTTCAGAGACTAAGTCGACTCCTACTCCGAGACCCACAATCTCTTGATCGCACCGTTGAGCAATCCACTAAAATTTTTCTTTCTAAAACCTTCAAAAAGAAGCAATTCATACAAATGAAATGTATAAGATAGTAACAACCTACTATCTTATTTGAATTTAAGTACAATACAAGCTAAATTAGTATACCAAAAAAAGTATAGATGAAGATCGTCAGTGCCTTATCAGGGTAGTAGCTTGCTTGAAGATGTGTTGCAGAGCAATAAAACGAACAGAGCCTTTGCACAGAGATGAACAGAAAACTTCATTACTACCTCAGACCTCGAACTCCCCTTTTATCAGGAAGGTTCGGTCGACCAAAAAGTTGTTCAGTCGATCGATACTTTCAGTCGACCAATCTCCCTATCGGTTGACTAAATATACTCCTTTCCTTCTTTATTGAGATGTGATCCTCACGTCATTAAGAGCATTAATTGTTTGGTCGACTGATAACCTTGTTTGATTGACTGAACAATGTAGTTTCCTTGTTCATCGAGGTACGCCATTGTCTTCATTAATGCGATGATTATTCGGTAGATCGATCTCTCTGTTCAATCAACCGATTAGCCTTGTTTCTATTTTTACTTTGGCTCAATTTGATATGTTTTGTACTAACCTGGTTCGGTCGACTGATCCCTTCGATTCCTGTAAAATAGTGTTAGAACAAATACTCCTGCAAAATAAGGTTAGCACAGTTATATGATGCATGAGTAGTAAATGATAGTAACACTATCTTGATCTCAACTTGAAAACATTCTCGGTTTCTTCAATTGGATCAACGACCTAGGGTTTATTCATTTCTAGAACACGACCTCACTGTCGCTCTTCTCCAGTTGCTTACCTCAACCTACCTGCCAAACACTTGGTAGAGAAGCTCGATAGATCTGAAGGACTGAAGATTGAGAGGATGTCCTGTTGAGCCAATCCGATGCTAAGAGACATCCTCTCGACCCACTTGGGCTTCATACCTGGTTTGCATGATCTACTAAGACTTTCCCAGTTAAGAAAACATCCTGCACACTTAGTCAACTTGTTATATCACAACATGACTTAACTTGAACCTTTAACAACATCAAAACTTAGGTTCGATTCTGGTGCATCCTGCACCAACATATTATGGTTTGAATTTGATGAGTCTTTAGACTCATAGCACTGATTGTTGTAGGTGATGAGATGCATGAGACCAGAGGTTTTAACCAGTGAGCAGGCTCAAGACAAAGGCAGTATGACCCGAAAACCTTCCAGCTTATGTTCTATATTATTTGGATATTTTCTTTAGGAAGTATAAACTATGAAACTTAGTGACTAGTACTTAATGTTTACAAGTGAATATTATTTTTGAGAACTATTTGAGTTCTTTTGATAAATTCAAAATTTATGTATGGATTCTAGTGCTTCTATGTTCAGGTAAAAAAAAAATGACTTATTTAAGATAGCTTATGGGGCATTACATCTTTGGTCATAGTGATAGTGATGGGGTGGTACAAAAGAGCAAATTATTATGTTTATGGGCCATGTTAAATGAAGTTGACATCAATACAGGGTTCCATTTCATTAACCACATTGTGAAAACTTATAAGGCCTATTCTGGAGTCATAGTTTTTGGTGGCTTGATCACACATATAGCCGCGAACCTAGGTTGTGTTAGTATTAGCGCTAGTACCAATTATGAGATGATTATAAAGGGCTCCTTTTGTATCATATTTCATTATTAATAAAGGAAAAGTTGGTTATTATATTTGCTGCAATTCAGTGTCGAATGAATAAGCATAATAATGTCCTAGAGTAGGAGGTTCTAATCTACAACATATCAATTGGTTGAATTGATAGTGAGATATTGTAGATATACATAGAACACTACTCTTAACTGTTCCTAGTCAAGCATTAATATATAAGGACAATATTAATGCGTTGAGACTAGCATGTAGGTCAGCGGATGACTTGATCTCACAAGTCATGGATATGAGATATCAGGTTGACACATGGGTATATATTAGAGAATATGTACTGAATGACCCACCATGAGAATGTTTCATGGATCATCGTATGAGTGTCATAAACATTCTCATGTGTCTATTGGTATGAATAGTCCTTAGACCTGAAGTCACTACGGTTCCCTACATAAGGAGTTGTATACTTTGGTATCGTCAAACGTCACCCGTAACAGGGTGGACTATAAAGTCGATCACTGGGTATGCAATAAATTATGCGGAGAGATGTGAGTGATGTAGATAGGATCTATCCCTTCCATATGACGAAAGTTATATCTATGGGCCCCTTTATTAGTAGGACACAAGAATGCATGGTCATGCTTAAATAAGTCAATATGTGATATTGAGCTTATTTAATTGAGTGTGTCTACTTAGAGATCAAGAAACATAAAGATTGATAAGAGGATGACACGGTCTACGCCTCATTGATCAATCTAGATATCGAGGATAGAAGAATTGAGTCATACAAGATAATAGCCACGGAAATGTTAAGTCGGATCTCGACATTCTCGTCACTTGGGTAGCAATGATGCCTTGCTAGATGTCACTCATGCTTATGTATTTAAATGTTAATTTGGATACATTGCCAATGTTACAAGAACCTATTGGGTCACATACAAAGAACAAGTCAATGGAGATGGATTCATATGATAAATCATTGATTAAGTCTAATTCAAATTTGACTCATTGAGTAAGACTCAATTAAATACAACTATTGGATTGAGTCCAATTCAAATTAGACTCATTGAATCAATTGAATTAATGATTAATGAGTTGGACTCATTATATGATTTCATGAATTATTTGATAATTAATGAGTTGGACTCATTATATGATTTCATGAATTAATGAATAATGAGTTGGACTCATTATATGATTTCATGAAATTTGAATTCATAAAGAAAGAGGAGTGTACTGTAACACCCATAGGATATCTAGCAAGTTTATATATTTTTACCATGGTTAAAAATATGCCTTATGTGGAAATTTGCAAAAAAATAATAAAATAGAACCAAAAAGAGATGACCAAGGTTTGAACCTTGGACCTCTTACTAGATACATGTATGTGATAACCAATGAATCAAGAGAATATATTGTTAGGAAGAGAAGGGACAATATAGTTAAGAGTAAGAGAAGGTTTCTTTCATTTAGGAAGAGAAGTTGGAATTGCCTTCTTCCTCCCAAAGGAAAAGATGATTCTTGCTCTCTCTTTTCATTAAGGGATGAGTAAAAGAAAAGAGAAGGAAAAACTCATTTTCCCTCTTCTTTTCATTTGGAATAAAAAGAGAAAATGAATGAAAACATTCATTTTGCTCTCTTCCTCCTCCCTTCTCCTCTCCACCGAAACCACTCTTCTCTCCCTCATCATTGTCGAACCAAGCAAGAAGCAAGCTCCCTAGGAAAAAGCTTCACAACCAAGGACCTCTCCTTCTAGGAAATTAAGCGAGAGGATGTGAGTATCCCCTCACTGCAGTACAAGTAGTTATCGATTTTCCTTGTATGTAAATGCTTTTGAAACCTTAGAGATCTCCTTGCAAGTTTCGGCCAAGATAGATTGGTGGTCACTTAGGATAAACAAGTCTACAAGTTATGCTTTATGTTGTAAAAAAAAAAAAAGAAAAGAATCTAGAACCTTACCTTGAAGTTTTGGCCAAGACAAAAAGAGAAGGTTTAGAGAAAAGTTTCTTTTGGTAACATGCTTGTCTATGCTCCTTCCTGATATAGGATCTTTTACATGTTGTTAGCTAAGTTTAATACTTCATATGATATTAAAAAGTTTAAGAACCCTAACCCAATGTTTCGGCCAAGATGAGTTATAGGGTTTAGGGCAAAGCTTTAAAAAGGAAACATATTGTTTATGCTCCTAAACTTGTTAGACTTTCTTATATGTTGATAGCTTAGGTTTTCATGCTCCATGTTGTATAAGATTAGGAGAAGTTTATCTTCAAGTTTCGTCCAAGAATAGGAATGAAATTTAGAGCAAGGTTTTTGAAATTTCAATGATAATATGTTGTTTATGCTTCCTCATGATGAATGAACTCTTATGTGTTGATAGCTTATTTTTTTATGCTTCATGTTATATATAAAAAAAATGAAAACCCTAGTGAAGTTTCGGCCAAGATAAGATATGAGGCTTAGGGTCAAAATTTAAAACCTAAACATGCTTGATTATGTTCATTCATGAGGTATGATACCTTGTGTGAAGTTAGGTTAAGACTTTATGTTACATGTTGCACTAGAAGACTTCAAACCCTACTTGTAGGTTTCGGCCAAGGTAGAATGTAAGCTTAGAACTAAGTTTTTCTAACCTAATTATGCTTAGTTATGTTCCTACATGTTGTATGATCTTTTGTATGAGATTAGATAAGTTTTCATGCTACATGTTGTACAAATGAATCTTAGAACCTCACCTTAGGGTTCGGCCAAGCAAGTATATGAGCTTAGAGCAAGGTCTTGAAATTTAACCATGCTTATTTATGCTTCTTTATGATGTATGATTATTTATCTATAGTTGGTTGAAGTTTCATGCTTCTTATGGTGGCCAAAGTTTAGAATTCATGCTAGTAAGGTTTCGGCCAAGAATGAAAGAATAGGTTTAGGAGAAGTTTTTGAACCTAACTATGTATGCTTATGTTTCCTCATGTTGTATGATTCTTGATATATAGTTAGTTAAGGTTTAAAAAAAACCCTAACCTTAGGGTTCGACCAAGATTGGAAAAAGGGGTTTAGGGAGAAGTTTTTGAACCTAACTATGAATGCTTATGTTTCCTCATGTTGTATGATTCTTGATATGGTTAGTTTAAGTTCCATGCTTCATGATATAATAAGATATGTTATACTTCATGATATGAGATGATATGTTATGTTTCATGGAATGATATAGGCTATACCTCATGATATGATATATGCTATGCTTTATGATATGATATGCTATGCTTCATGATATGATATATGCTAAGTTTCATGAGATGATATGCTATGCTTCATGACATGATAAATGCTATGTTTCATGTAACATGCTATGCTCTATGTTATGATAAGAACATGTTATGGTTTATGAGATATGTTATGAAAGGCTTATGTAAGAAGAAAAGCCTAAGAGATGCTTCCCTTAAGTTGGGATTAAGAGCACTCTTCATGATACGACAAAGAGATGCTTCCCTTAAGTTGGGATCAAGAGCTCTCTTCATGATATGACATGTATGATAAGACAAGAACATGATATGTATGATGACATAATAAGAAACATGATACATGATATGTATGACATGCTATTTTACTTTTTGTATGGCTTGTACCAAGGGTGGGCTCCATAAGTGCCCCGAGGTCGATGGACTATGAAACAGGCCTCGTAAAAAGGGATGGGCTCCTTAGTACGCCCCTAGGTCGACGGACTATGAACGGACCTAGATCCCTAGTAGGGTCGGGGCTAGCTACCCTGTCCTAGGGATTGCGCACATTTATGTATGTATGTGGTACAAGGCAGGTCCTTATGTTGATATTATGTTCAAGTATGTATATGATATGAAAAAAAAATGTTGCATATGTTCATTTCATTATGCATGTTTTCAAAGGAGCATCTTGCATCTAAATGTACATGTTATATGATTCCCTTCACAATTATTAAAGATACTTTTGAAATCATGTTTATGATGCTTGGATGATCATGTTATTAGTTCATGTTATGTCCTCACATGTTATGATATGTTTCATGTTATGTCCTCACATGCTATGATATGTTTCATGTTATGTACTCACATGTTATGATATGTTTCATGTTATGTCCTCACATGCTTTGATATGTTTCATGATATGTTCTCACATGCTATGATATGTTATATGTTATGTTCTCACATGCTATGATATGGTTATGTCATGTTTTCACATGCTATGAGATGTTTTATGTGTGCGTATGATTTATGGTTTTATGAGTAGGAAAGGAACTTACTAAGCCTTAGGGCTTATAGTTTTTATGTTTCCTTGTACTGCAGAGAAAGGCAAGGAATGGATGAACTAAGGGGAGCAGCAGGAAAGGCAAGGAGTGTGTGTGGGAGTGGCATGGTGGATAGATCTAATTTAGTTTTAAAACTTTATTGGGTTGAATTGTGCATGTGAGCTAAAGTTTGGACCTTATGTTTATGATGATAACTTGAGCTAGTATGATATGCATTTATGATGTCTTATTTCATGTCAGTAGATTTATAAGATCATGATTCATGTTCAAGTAGCAAATATAGATTAAGTTATGCATGAATATTAGTATGACTTATGGTTCACATGCCATGTTAAAAAAAAAAGAGATGCATATGATAAATATCTTCCGCTGCCATGAGATCATATGCACATGTATGTTAGGTAGGTGTAAGTAACCCCGTCCCTTAGGGTAGCCTTAGTGCCCCCGGAAGGGGTGGGCGTTACAGTTTGGTATCAGAACAGGTCTACCTTCCACTACACACACATCAAGCCTACATCCTGCCACTCCAAGTAAGAATTTTTATGCTTAAATTTTTATGATGCTTATGCTTAAATCTATTCTTTCATAATGCTTTGATAGTATGCATGTCTACTCCATTTTATTATTATTTGATAAGTTACAGTTTAGTTTAAGTATGCATGATGGTAGATTAGGAATAATAATAATAACTTATGCTAGCCTTGATATTATTCATGAAGAGAAGCATGGCTAGAAGATGCAATACTAGAGCAGAGGAGACAGTACCTCCACCTGATATGATACATGTAGTCACTGAGCTCCAGCGTCAGGTTACGGAACAACAACAGATAATCACTGCTCTAATTAATCAACAGGGGAATACTGCTACCCCACCTGGGAATCAGAACGTGATACCAGTCATACCGGTAGCTACACCAGTACCACCGGTACCTGTACCACTAGTAGGCCCAGCTCCAGTGGTTCGTCAAGAAGCATACCTGATTCAGTGGCAAAGATTGAAACCGGAGGCTTTCTCTGGCAACTGTGAACCATGGGATGCTCAAGCCTGGTTCAAGACGGTAGAAAGCATCGTGGAACTATTGGATTGGCCTGAGCACAAGAAGGTCAAGTGCGCATCATTTTGTCTTACGGGCGATGCCAGAATGTGGTTGGACCGAGTCAAAGCAAAAAGACAAATAAATCAAATGAGATGGACAGACTTCAAGACAGAATTTTTCGAAGAATTCTTCTATATGAGGGTGGCAAACAAGCACTATGACGAGTTCACCGAGTTCTGACAAGGCGATCTGTCGGTTAATGAAGCTGTTAAGAAATTCAACCGTTTAGCGCGCTTATGTCCAGAATTGGTTAGCACTGAAAGAGAAAGGGTCAGACTTATGCTGAAGATGCTCAGACCTGAGATAGCTCTGAATGTGGCCGGCAGAGTTAATGGACCGCAGACCGCCGAAGAATTAATCAGCAGTGCCCTGATCACCGAACACTATCAGAAGGCGATGAACGATGGCAAGAGTCAAACTCATCTGGGAGGACAGAAATCTCAGAGCACTCGAACCAACTGGAAAGGAAATCACAGTGGCAAGAGGAAGCAATGGAATGATTCCAAGGTTGGTCCAGCAAGCAAGCAACTCATGTTTCCTCAGTGTACCACCTGCGGAAAGAAGCACCCGGGAATATGCCGTATAGGCACAAATATGTGCTACGGGGTCGAAAATATGTGTAGACAGCTTTCTACCCTGACTATAGCACCGACATTGTTCGACGATATATTGGGGAAGCAAACCCACGCCCCAAGCATCCAAAGGATCAAGCAAGAGGTCTTCGAAGGAAAGAATGATGGATTTCGTATCGCTGACAGTGGAATATTATACCTCAGGGATCGCTTATGTATTCCCGAGGATCTAGAGCTGCGAAAAAAGATACTGGAAGAAGCCCATGCAATGCCCTAAGCAATGCATCCTTGTAACGCCCAAAAATTCTCAAAATAATTATTAGAAATATCCTAGTAATTTTCTAGAATTTTAGGATATTTTTACAGAATTTTTAGAGTAGCAGAAGTAGCAAAAATAAATAGAATCGTAAAATAGCCTACGCGGGAATTGAACCCGAGACCTATTGGGTCCTACGACTTATGGTGAACTCTAGTAACCAGGTGAACCCAGCAGGGCCGTGCTGAAAGAAGAGGGAATCAATTACATTTATACTTAAGTTGGGCGAGTTAACCACTTAATATAAATAGGGGAAAATAATTTAGCGAAGAGTTATTTTGATCGTGACTTTTCTTCACCTTCACCCTAGTCACGCCGCCCTTCTCTCCTTCCTCACCTCTCGGCGCCCAAGTCCAAGGAAGAACCTAGGGTTCCATCCCTAGGGTCATAGGAGTATTTTCCGGCAACATCAAAGGTACGAGGACGCTCTTCTCCGCGAGAAGAACGCATAGACGCGAGAAGATCGTCGAAGAGATCCCTTCTCCGGAAAACCTAGCGATTGGATTGTAAGGAAATCTAGCGCAGGATGTAAGAAACCCCTCACCTGTAGTATAAGTAGCTATTCGTGTGTTTTATGTATTAGTTTAGTCATATGCATATTTTTAGTACGTAGGGTGTGTTCTAGTGCACACCAAGTGTTTGATAAAACGTTTAGCTCAGTAAAATGCTACAGTAGGCATTTTAATAGCTCAGTAAATGCAGTAGAAGCATTTAAAATAACATATGTAGTCTTGCTTCAGCTTATATGGGACTACGGTCCAGTGGGTGGGCTCCCATAGCCGCCTCTAGGTTCAAATAACCTAACTCTAGGTTCAGATAACCTAGCTCTAGGTTCAGATAACCTAGTAAAAGAAAGATAAATTAATTAGCTTATGATCCAGTATTTTACTTTTATCAGTGTCACTGTACTGGACTAGATGTCCTTCGGTTGGGCTCCCACAGTCATCCCTAGGTTTAGATAACCTAGTAAACCCTACTAGAACTGGGATTTGCAACCCCGAGTTTAGTTAGGGATGCGCGCATAGCAAGTACAGTTGCCGGGTCCATTAGCAGCATGATTAATATTTTCATCTATTATGATAAATAGTTTTCAAAGTTTCACAATTTAGTTATGTGATTACAGTTCAGAATTGGTATCAGCTTAGCATTAGTTAGCTATTGTATCAGTTTAGTTCAATCTTGTTGATACTAGTAGATATTGCCATGATCAGCTGTTGATTTATATGTTTTGTATGATAGTATGTCATGCCATGCTCTAACATGTTCAGTATATATTTTAAATAGCATGTTTTAAAAGCATAAATTGCATTGTATGCATGTTTTGTGAGTAGATAGTTTCTTACTAAGCGAAAGCTTACAGATACTCTTTTCCTTATACTGCAGATAAAGGTAAAGGAAAGATGGACTAGCGGAGGCTGAAGGTCAATGCGATGAAGATGTGTGTGGGTGGAACTTGGAATAAAGATCTTAGGGATCTAGCAAGTTTTGTTTTAAGCATTAGAACTCTTAGCATTTTATTTGTTCCGCACTTAAGTATGTTTAAATGCCATGAACTAGTGAACTATGCACTAGGCCAAGCTTAGAATGCTAAATATTTGATGTTAGAATGTTTCCCAGCCATTTTAGAACTTGTATATGTGATATGTGCACGAAACTGTGCTGAAATCAGATTCCTGGCACGGAATCAGAAACCCCAATCGATCAGCCAATCGATTGGGGGTCTTCAGTCGATTAGTTGATCGATTGAGGAGTTTGTACCATGAACAGTAAGCTCCGGGATCGATCCGCTGATCGATCCGGACGCGTTCTGTCGCAAACAGAATGCCCTGGAATCGATTGGCAAGTCTGGATCGATCAGTCGATCGATCCAGAATATTACCCCGCACACAGTAGCGCGCTGAATCGATCCAGGGATTGATTAGTCAGGATGGATCGATCAGCCGATCGATCCAGAATCTTGTCCGTGCACAGTAGCACGCTGAATCGATCAGTGAATCGATCTGAACATCCCAATCGATCAGCTGATCGATTGAAATGCCTGTTTCAGCTGGAAACACTTAAGTTCAGTCCTTAATCACATGTGAAGGCTAGATCTTCTCTTTAGAGTAAAGGTACAACATTTAAAAAGGTATCTTTAAGCATCAATTCAGATTTAGTAGTAATTGGCATGGGTTTAGTAAATTTCAAAATTTTTCATGTTTCCGCACCTTATAATATAGCTTAGCACAGCATAATGTGACGGTCCGGCCTTGCAGCCTAGTCAGTAGGAGGCGGGTCGTTACAGAGTGGTATCAGAGCAAAAGTTCCATACTTCCTACACACACATCAGCATTGAACCTGCAGCTTCCCAGTAAGAACATCTCTCACTTTATTTATGTTTCTTATTTTCATGTTTAAGAGATAACTAAAGCATGGTTATTTATGATAGTATCTAACATGATAACAATAGTTATACAATTATGATTGTATTAGTTATGTATGTCCTTTATGTCTCTAGAAATGGCACGAGGACGCCCAGCTAGAAGGGCACCAGCTACTGAGCCCTAGCAAGAGGCAGGCAGTTCAGTGCCTCCCCCCAGACCTTACAGCAGTAGTGGCTCAGTTACAACAGCAACTAGCTGAACAGCAACAAGAGATAGTCACTTTAAGGGCTAATCAGCAGAACACCCCCACTGTCACCCCGGAACCTAACTTAGCAACTCCAGTAGTTATAGAGGTTCCACCAGTCCAGTCTACAGCACCAGTAGCCCCAGCAGTAGGAACACAGAGAGAAGCCTATCTGATCCAGTGGCAGAAAGTCAAGCCAGAGAATTTCTCAGGCACCAGTGAACCATGGGATGCGCAGGCCTGGTTCAAAACACTAGAGAGTACGATGGAGCTTCTGGACTGGCCAGAACATGAGAAGGTGAAGTGCGCCTCCTTCTGCCTAGTAGGAGATGCACGCATGTGGTGAGAGAGAATTAGAGCGAAGCGCCCAGTAAACCAGATGACATGGGCTGACTTCGAGAAAGAATTCTTTGAGGAGTTCTTTCACATGCGGGTCACAAACCGTCACTACGACGAGTTCACTGAATTCCGCCAGGGCAACCTTTCAGTTGAGGAGGCCGTAAATAAATTCAACAGGTTGGCTCGTCTGTGTCCCGAATTAGTCAGCACTGAAAAGGAAAGGGTACGACTGATGCTTAAGATGCTGAGGACAGACATAGCACTGAATGTAGCCAGTGGCGTTCATAGGCCACAAACCACAGAAGAACTAGTAAGTAGTGCCCTCATCACGGAGCATTACCAGAATAGCATCAAGCAGCAGAAGCAGGTTCTCTCAGAGTCCAAAGGTCAAGGAGGCTCAGGTACTCAGAAACACCAGGGCCACAGCTCCCACGGCTCTAACTAGAAAGGGAACTCCAGCAACAAACGCAAACCAGGGAGTTACCCAAAAGGAGGACCAGCTAGTAAACAGCCTAGTTATCCCAAATATGCTACTTGTAGGAAATTCCACCCTGGAGTTTGTCATAAGGGCACACGAGGATGCTTTGAGTGTGGACAGGAAGGGCATATGGCTAAGCAGTGCCCAAACAAGACTAGTCTTCCTCAACCACAGCCGATTCAGTACGGAGGCCAGCCAGCTCAGTTACATCAGATGCAGGCCGCTTTAGATGGTCCACACATTAGCTAGGGCAGACTAGAAGCCCCTTCAGTTACGACCAATGCGAGGATCTACTCACTCACCAGAGAGGACGTAGCGAATGCCTCGATAGTTGTTTCAGGTCAGATTAGTATTTTACAGCAAAGTGCAACTGTCTTATTCGATACTGGGGCAACCCATTCTTATATATCCAGGGCGTTTGCCGAAAAGATAGTGATACCTCCAGAGGTACTCAGTGGTCAATTTTTGACAATGTTACCTTCAGGAGAAATTATGGCATCCACGCACTGGCTTAGAGCAGTGCCAGTCATTATAGCAGACAGAGAACTCTTTTGTGATCTGATAGTGCTAGATATGACTGATTATGATGTCATCCTTGGAATGGACTTCCTGATCAGATACGGTGCCTCTATAGAGTGCCGTAAACAGAAAGTTGTATTCCAACCTGAAGCAGAAGTACAGTTCGAGTACATCGGAGAACCAAAGAGAAAGGCCAAGAAGTTTCTCTCAGCTCTAAAAGCACAGAAATTAATGGATTCAGGATGTACGGGATTCCTAGCACATGTAGTCAATACTAGTCAGGACAAGGACCAAAAGCTAGAAGAGGTCCGAGTTGTATGTGACTACCCAGCAATCTTCCCTGAGGAGTTACCAGGCCTAGCACCCGACAGGGAGATTGAATTCAAGATAGAACTCATTCTCGATACGAATCCTAACTCCAAAGCGCCTTACCGCATGGCTCCAGCAGAACTGAAGGAACTTCATGAGCAACTACAGGAGCTGCTTGACAAGGGCTTCATACGTCCTAGTCACTCACCATGGGGAGCACCTGTATTGTTCGTGAAGAAGAAGGACGGGAGCATGCGCCTGTGCATAGACTACTGGGCACTGAATCAAGTCACCATCAAGAACAGGTATCCTCTTCCCAGAATAGATGACCTGTTCGATCAGCTGAAGGGAGCAGCAGTGTTCTCTAAGATAGACCTCAGATCAGGTTATCATCAGGTGAAAGTTAAAGAAGGGGATATACCCAAGACAACATTCAGGACTAGATACAGACACTATGAGTTCGTAGTCATGCCCTTTGGCGTGACAAATGCTCCAGCTACTTTCATGGACCTCATGAACAGAGTATTCAGGGACTACCTAGATAGATTTGTTATTGTGTTTATCGATGACATTCTTATCTATTCAGGAACTCAGGAAGAACACGCAGAGCACCTGAGAATAGTATTGCAGACCCTTCAGCAGAACCAGCTGTACGCCAAGTTCACAAAAAGTGAATTTTGGTTAGATCAGGTGTCCTTCCTGGGTCACATCATCTTGAAGGATGGTATCATGGTAGACCCCAGTAAGATAGAAGCTGTGAGTAATTGGAAAAGACCCAAGAGCGCCAGTGAAATCAGAAGCTTTCTGGGACTAGCAGGTTATTACAGAAAATTTGTAGAGGACTTCTCCAGAATAGCCTTCCCATTGACAGCTCTCACCAGGAAGAACAGAAAATTTCAGTGGACGGAGGACTGTGAGAACAGCTTTAGTGAGCTAAAGAGGAGATTGACCAGTGCTCCCATTTTGACTCTACCAGAAAACACCGGCAGTTTTGACATTTATAGTGATGCCTCTAAATTGGGACTAGGAGCAGTACTGATGCAAAATGGCAAGGTAATCGCCTACGCCTCCAGACAACTCAAGGACTATGAGAGGAACTATCCTACTCATGATCTTGAGCTTGCAGCAGTCGTGTTCACTCTCAAAATTTGGAGACATTACTTGTATGGAGCTCAGTGTAGAGTGTATACAGATCATCAGAGTCTAAAGTATTTCTTCACTCAGAAGGATCTGAATATGCGACAGTGTAGATGGCTAGAGCTGGTCAAAGACTACGACATAGACATCCTCTATCACCCAGGAAAAGCTAATAAGGTAGCAGACACACTTAGCAGAAAGTCCAGTGCTACCTTACCATCCCTAGCAGCCATGTCACTGCCCCTACAGAAGGAGATCACGGATTTCGGTCTCGAATTTATAGTGGGACAGCTCTCTACTATGACATTAGAATCCACCTTGCTTGGTGACATCCAGACAGCTCAGGGATAGGATCCTGAAATTCAGAAAATCAAGCAAGGCCTAGCAGGATCAGAAGGTGGAGAGTTCAGAATATCTGATAGTGGGGCATTGTACTTTGGTGACAGACTATGTGTTCCAGATCAGGAGGAACTACGAAGAAAGATTTTAGATGAGGCTCACAGGACTCCCTATGCGATGCATCCGGGTTCCACCAAGATGTACCAAGACCTAAAGAGACGTTATTGGTGGCCTGGGATGAAAAGAGACATCGCTAGATATGTTAGTACCTGTCTGACCTGCCAGAGGGTCAAGGTAGAACACCAGAGACCAGGAGGAGTTCTGCAGCCTATTCAGATTCCAGAATGGAAGTGGGAAGATATTTCCATGGACTTCATAGTTGGACTACCCAGAACCACGAATGGTTTTGACGCCATCTGGGTAATAGTAGATAGATTAACTAAATCAGCCCACTTCTTAGCTATTAGGATATCCTATTCCATGGAGCAGCTAGCTCAGTTGTATCTTAAGGAGATCGTTAGACTACATGGAGTGCCACGAACCATTATTTCAGACAGAGACAGTAGGTTCACGTCATACTTCTGGGAGTGTGTACAGTCAGCATTAGGCACTAAGTTAAAATTTAGCACAGCTTTCCATCCTCAGACAGATGGTCAGACGGAGCGAGTAAATCAGGTACTCGAAGATATGCTTCGAGCATGTGCCCTAGATTTCAAAGGAAGTTGGTGCAAATATCTGAGTTTAGCAGAATTTGCATACAACAATAGCTATCAGGCCACCATCGGCATGGCACCTTACGAGGCTCTCTACGGGCGGAGGTGTAGATCTCCAATCTGCTGGTATGAGAGTAGTGAACAGAAAGAACTAGAACTTCAGACAGATCTAGTAGCAGATACCACAGTAGCTATACAGCAGATCCGCCAGAGGATAGAGACAGCTCAGAGCCGCCAGAAAAGCTATGTTGATACACGGCGCAGACCTTTAGAGTTTTCAGTTGGGGATACAATGTTCCTCAGAGTGGCTCCCATGAAGGGAGTAATGCGTTTTGGGAAGAAGGGCAAATTAAGTCCCAGATATGTGGGACCATACCTTATCAGCAGAAGAGTTGGCAAGGTAGCATATGAGCTAGAGCTACCCCAGGAGATGTCAGCTATCCATAATGTGTTTCATGTCTCTATGATGAAGAAGCATATCCCAGATGCCACCCAGGTGATTGAGCCCCAGTCGGTACAAGTCCGCGAAGACCACAGCTATGACAGTCGGCCTATTCAGATAATAGACCGAGCAGTTAAGAAATTGCGGAACAAGGAAGTACCATTAGTAAAAGTTATTTGGCAAAATCACACAACAGAAGAGGCAACTTGGGAGACAGAAGTACCCAGAGTTATTCTAAGTTCGAGGATGAACGTTTTATAAGGTATAGGGGATTGTAACACCCAAAAATTCTCAAAAATAATTATTAGAAATATCCTAGTAATTTTCTGGAATTTTAGGATATTTTTACAGAATTTTTAGAGTAGCAGAAGTAGCAAAAATAAATAGAATCGTAAAATAGCCTACGCGGGAATTGAACCCGAGACCTATTGGGTCCTACGACTTATGGTGAACTCTAGTAACCAGGTGAACCCAGCAGGGCCGTGCTGAAAGAAGAGGGAATCAATTACATTTATACTTAAGTTGGGCGAGTTAACCACTTAATATAAATAGGGGAAAATAATTTAGCGAAGAGTTATTTTGATCGTGACTTTTCTTCACCTTCACCCTAGTCACGCCGCCCTTCTCTCCTTCCTCACCTCTCGGCGCCCAAGTCCAAGGAAGAACCTAGGGTTCCATCCCTAGGGCCATAGGAGTATTTTCTGGCAACATCAAAGGTACGAGGACGCTCTTCTCCGCGAGAAAAACACATAGACGCGAGAAGATCAGCGAAGAGATCCCTTCTCCGGAAAACCTAGCGATTGGATTGTAAGGAAATTTAGCGCAGGATGTAAGAAACCCCTCACCTGTAGTATAAGTAGCTATTCGTGTGTTTTATGTATTAGTTTAGTCGTATGCAGATTTTTAGTACGTAGGGTGTCTTCTAGTGCACACCAAGTGTTTGATAAAACGTTTAGCTCAGTAAAATGCTACAGTAGACATTTTAATAGCTCAGTAAATGCAGTAGAAGCATTTAAAATAACATATGTAGTCTTGCTTCAGCTTATATGGGACTACGGTCCAGTGGTTGGCTCCCATAGCCGCCTCTAGGTTCAGATAACCTAGCTCTAGGTTCAGATAACCTAGTAAAAGCAAGATATATTAATTAGCTTATGATCCAGTATTTTACTTTTATCAGTGGCACTGTACTGGACTAGATGTCCTTGGGTTGGGCTCCCACAGTCGTCCCTAGGTTTAGATAACCTAGTAAACCCTACTAGAACTGGGATTTGCAACCCCGAGTTTAGTTAGGGATGCGCGCATAGCAAGTATAGTTGCCGGGCCCATTAGCAGCATAATTAATATTTTCATATATTATGATAAATAGTTTTCAAAGTTTCACAATTTAGTTATGTGATTACAGTTCAGAATTGGTATCAGCTTAGCATTAGTTAGCTATTGTATCAGTTTAGTTCCATCTTGTTGATACTAGTAGATATTGCCATGATCAGCTGTTGATTTATATGTTTTGTATGATAGTATGGCATGTCATGCTCTAACATGTTCAGTATATATTTTAAATAGCATGTTTTAAAAGCATAAATTACATCGTATGCATGTTTTGTGAGGTAGATGGTTTATTACTAAGCGAAAGCTTACAGATACTCTTTTCCTTATACTGCAGATAAAGGTAAAGGAAAGATGGACTAGCGGAGGCTGGAGGTCAATGCGATGAAGATGTGTGTGGGTGGAACTTGGAATAAAGATCTTAGGGATCTAGCAAGTTTTGTTTTAAGCATTAGAACTCTTAGCATTTTATTTGTTCCGCACTTAAGTATGTTTAAATGCCATGAACTAGTGAACTATGCACTAGGCCAAGCTTAGAATACTAAATATTTGATGTTAGAATGTTTCCCAGCCATTTTTGAACTTGTATATGTGATATGGGCACGAAACAGTGCTGAAATCAGATTCCTGGCACGGAATCAGAAACCCCAATCGATCAGCCAATCGATTGGGGGTCTTCAGTCACTCAGTTGATCGATTGAGGAGTTTGTACCGCGAACAGTAAGCTTCGGGATCGATCCGCTGATCGATCTGGACGCGTTCTGTCGCAAACAGAATGCCCTGGAATCGATCACTGGATCGATTGGCAAGTCTGGATCGATCAGTCGATCGATCCAGAATATTACCCCGCGCACAGTAGCGCGCTGAATCGATCCAGGGATCGATTAGTCAGGATGGATCGATCAGTTGATCGATCCAGAATCTTGTCCGTGCACAGTAGCACGCTGAATCGATAAGTGAATCGATCCGAACATCCCAATCGATCAGCTGATCGATTGAAATGCCTGTTTTAGCTGGAAACACTTAAGTTCAGTCCTTAATCACATGTGAAGGCTAGATCTTCTCTTTGGAGTAAAGGTACAACATTTAAAAAGGTATCTTTAAGCATCAGTTCAGATTTACTAGTAATTGGCATGGGTTTAGTAAATTTTAAAATTTTTCACGTTTCCGCACCTTATAATATAGCTTAGCACAGCATAATGTGACGGTCCGGCCTCGCAGCCTAGTCAGTAGGAGACGGGTCGTTACAATCCTGGATCCACCAAGATGTACCATGACTTGAAAAAGAAATTCTGGTGGTTCGGTATGAAAAGAGATGTGGCTCAGTATGTCAGTACCTGCTTGACCTGCCAGAGGGTTAAAGCAGAACACCAGAGACCTGGAGGAGTACTGCAGCCAATTCAAATTCCAGAATGGAAATGGGAGGACATTTTTATGGATTTCATCTCAGGACTGCCCAAAACGACGAACGACTATGATGCTATTTGGGTAATCGTAGACAGACTGATGAAATCCGCTCACTTCCTAGCAATCAAGATGACTTACTCAATTGAGCAACTGGCTCAAATATATGTCAAGGAAATTATTAGATTACATGGGATTCCTAGGACCATCATTTCTGACAGAGATGATCGCTTTGTTTCACGTTTCTGGGAATGTGTTCAGAAGGCTCTTGGCACGAAGCTATTGTTCAGTACTGCCTTCCATCCTCAGACTGACGGACAGACGGAAAGGGTGAACCAAGTACTAGAAGACATGTTACGGGCTTGCGCTTTAGACTTCAAGGGAAGCTAGTGCCGATATCTATGCTTAGCAGAATTCGCCTACAACAATAGCTACCAGGCTACTATTGGAATGACACCTTACGAGGCTTTGTATAGGAGGAAATACAGATCCCCTATATGCTGGTACGAAGGTGGTGAAAAGAAGGAAATGGGATTACGAACAGATTTCATTGACAACACCACCCGTGCTATACAGAACATCCACCAAAGAATAGAAACTGCTCAGAATCGGCAGAAGAATTATGCAGATAAACGGCGTAGGCCGTTAGAAATCAACCCCGGAGATTCAGTATTTCTCAAGGTAGCTCCTATGAAAGGAGTGATGAGATTCGGAAAGAAGGGAAAGCTAAGTCCATGCTACGTGGGACCATATCCGATTCTGAAAAGAGTCGGCAAGGTAGCTTACGAGATAGAGTTGCCTCAAGAAATGTCGGCAATCCATAATGTATTCCACGTTTCAATGCTCAAGAAATGTATACCTAGCACAGACTAAGTAATCGAGCCACAGACAGTGCAAGTTCAAGAGGACTTGAGTTACGAAAGTCGACCCGTTCAAATATTGGATCGGGATGTCAAAATATTAAGGAATAAAGAGGTGGCCCTAGTAAAAGTCTTGTGGCAAAATCAGCGATTCGAAGAGGCAACCTGGGAACGTGAAGATGATATGAAACGAAAATACCCGGAGCTATTTTAAGTTCGAGGACGAACTTTTATGAGGTATGGGGGACTGTAACACCCTTAGGATATCTAGCAAGTTTATATATTTTTACCATGGTTAAAAATAGGCCTTATGTGGAAATTTGCAAAAAAAATAATAAAATAGAACAAAAAAGAGATGACCAAGGTTTGAACCTTAGACCTCTTACTAGATACATGTATGTGATAACCAATGAATCAAGAGAATATATTGTTAGGAAGAGAAGGGACAATATAGTTAAGAGTAAGAGAAGGTTTCTTTCATTTAGGAAGAGAAGTTGAAATTGCCTTCTTCCTCCCAAAGGAAAAGATGATTCTTGCTCTCTCTTTTCATTAAGGGATGAGTAAAAGAAAAGAGAAGGAAAAACTCATTTTCCCTCTTCTTTTCATTTGGAATAAAAAGAGGAAATGAATGAAAACATTCATTTTGCTCTCTTCCTCCTACCTTCTCCTCTCCACCGAAACCCCTCTTCTCTCCCTCATCATTGCCGAACCAAGCAAGAAGCAAGCTCCCTAGTAAAAAGCTTCACAACCAAGGACTTCTTCTTCTAGGAAATTAAGCGAGAGGATGTGAGTATCCCCTCACTGCAGTACAAGTAGTTATCGATTTTCCTTGTATGTAAATGCTTTTGAAACCTTAGAGATCTCCTTGCAAGTTTCGGCCAAGATAGATTGGTGGTCACTTAGGATAAACAAGTCTACAAGTTATGCTTTATGTTGTAAAAAAAAAAAAAAAAAGAATCTAGAACCTTACCTTGAAGTTTCGGCCAAGACAAAAAGAGAAGGTTTAGAGCAAAGTTTCTTTTGGTAACATGCTTGTCTATGCTCCTTCCTGATATAGGATCTTTTACATGTTGTTAGCTAAGTTTAATACTTCATATGATATTAAAAAGTTTAAGAACCCTAACCCAATGTTTCGGCCAAGATGAGTTGTAGGGTTTAGGGCAAAGCTTTAAAAAGGAAACATATTGTTTATGCTCCTAAACTTGTTAGACTTTCTTATATGTTGATAGCTTAGGTTTTCATGCTCCATGTTGTATAAGATTAGGAGAAGTTTATCTTCAAGTTTCGGCCAAGAATAGGAATGAAATTTAGAGCAAGGTTTTTGAAATTTCAATGATAATATGTTGTTTATGCTTCCTCATGATGAATGAACCCTTATGTGTTGATAGCTTATTTTTTATGCTTCATGTTATATATAAAAAAAATGAAAACCCTAGTGAAGTTTCGGCCAAGATAAGTATGAGGCTTAGGGCCAAAATTTAAAACCTAAACATGCTTGATTATGCTCATTCATGAGGTATGATACCTTGTGTGAAGTTAGGTTAAGACTTTATGTTACATGTTGCACTAGAAGACTTGAAACCCTACTTGTAGGTTTCGGCCAAGATAGAATGTAAGCTTAGAACTAAGTTTTTCTAACATAATTATGCTTAGTTATGTTCCTACATGTTGTATGATCTTTTGTATGAGATTAGATAAGTTTTCATGCTACATGTTGTACAAATAAATCTTAGAACCTCACCTTAGGGTTCGGCCAAGCAAGTATATGAGCTTAGAGCAAGGTCTTGAAATTTAACCATGCTTATTTATGCTTCTTTATGATGTATGATTATTTATCTATAGTTGGTTGAAGTTTCATGCTTCTTATGGTGGCCAAAGTTTAGAATTCATGCTAGTAAGGTTTTGGCCAAGAATGAAAGAATAGGTTTAGGAGAAGTTTTTGAACCTAACTATGCATGCTTATGTTTCCTCATGTTGTATGATTCTTGATATATGGTTAGTTAAGGTTTAAAAAAAACCCTAACCTTAGGGTTTGGCCAAGATTGGAAAAAGGGGTTTAGGGAGAAGTTTTTGAACCTAACTATGCATGCTTATGTTTCCTCATGTTGTATGATTCTTGATATGGTTAGTTTAAGTTCCATGCTTCATGATATGATAAGATATGTTATACTTCATGATATGAGATGATATGCTATGTTTCATGGAATGATATAGGCTATACCTCATGATATGACATATGCTATGCTTTATGATATGATATGCTATGCTTCATGATATGATATATGCTAAGTTTCATGAGATGATATGCTATGCTTCATGACATGATAAATACTATGTTTCATGTAACATGCTTTGCTCTATGTTATGATAAGAACATGTTATGGTTTATGAGATATGTTATGAAAGGCTTATGTAAGAAGAAAAGCCTAAGAGATGCTTCCCTTAAGTTGGGATTAAGAGCACTCTTCATGATACGACAAAGAGATGTTTCCCTTAAGTTGGGATCAAGAGCTCTCCTCATGATATGACATGTATGATAAGACAAGAACATGATATGTATGATGACATAATAAGAAACATGATACATGATATGTATGACATGCTATTTTACTTTTTGTATGGCTTGTACCAAGGGTGGGCTCCATAAGTGCCCCGAGGCCGATGGACTATGAAACGGGCCTCGTAAAAAGGGATAGGCTCCTTAGTACGCCCCTAGGTCGACGGACTATGAACGGACCTAGATCCCTAGTAGGTTCGGGGCTAGCTACCCTGCCTAGGAATTGCGCACATTTATGTATGTATGTGGTACAAGTCAGGCCCTTATGTTGATATTATGTTCAAGTATGTATATGATATGAAAAAAAAAACATGTTGCATATGTTCATTTCATTATGCATGTTTTCAAAGGAGCATCTTGCATCTACATGTACATGTTATATGATTCCCTTCACAATTATTAAAGATACTTTTGAAATCATGTTTATGATGCTTGGATGATCATATTATTAGTTCATGTTATGTCCTCACATGTTATGATATGTTTCATGTTATGTCCTCACATGCTATGATATGTTTCATGTTATGTACTCACATGTTATGATATGTTTCATGTTATGTACTCACATGTTATGATATGTTTCATGTTATGTCCTCACATGCTATGATATGTTTCATGATATGTTTTCACATGCTATGATATGTTATATGTTATGTTCTCACATGCTATGATATGGTTATGTCATGTTTTCACATGCTATGAGATGTTTTATGTGTACGTATGATTTATCATTTTATGAGTAGGAAAGGAACTTACTAAGCCTTAGGGTTTATAGTTTTTATGTTTCCTTGTACTGCAGAGAAAGGCAAGGAATGGATGAACTAAGGGGAGCAGCAGGAAAGGCAGGGAGTGTGTGTGGGAGTGGCATGGTGGATAGATCTAATTTAGTTTTAAAACTTTATTGGGTTGAATTGTGCATGTGAGCTAAAGTTTGGACCTTATGTTTATGATGATAACTTGAACCAGTATGATATGCATTTATGATGTCTTATTTCATGTCAGTAGATTTATAAGATCATGATTCATGTCCAAGTAGCAAATATAGATTAAGTTATACATGAATATTAGTATGATTTATGGTTCACATGCCATGTTAAAAAAAAAAAAGAGATGCATATGATAAATATCTTCCGCTGCCATGAGATCATATGCACATGTATGTTAAGTAGGTGTAAGTAACCTCGTCCCTTAGGGTAGCCTTAGCGCCCCCGGAAGGGGCGGGCGTTACATGTACAACTTGAGTTACTCATGCATTGGATGCATTGGATGAAGAGTGAACAATTTGAATTGCACATGCATTGGATTCATTGGATGAAGACAAATATTAATGTCAATCAAGACAATTGACATTAAGACATGAGACAACTTCATGAATCTATAAAAAGGGGTTTTTGGATTCATTTTCATGATGAGTTTTTGGTGCTCTAGCTCTTCTTCCTCCTCCTCTCTTCCACTTGGTCGAAACCTCTAAGAAAGATTGCTAGCACAACCTTTGGTTGTTTCATTTTCCACTTTGTGAGTTTGTGAGACAAACGAGACTTGTTCGTGTGGATACCATAGAGGCGCGGCCACTTGATCGCGCTAAGATCCACATCTAAAGAAACGTTGGAATCGGGATTGCGAAGGGCACGTAACAAGATCACTAATTTCTTTGGTCAGCAGTTCCAAGAGTGACAGAGAGAGGAGGAACATCGACGTTCATTGGATTTGATGAGATATCAAGTTGAGTCTCTATCAATACTACGAATATATAGGTACTATGCCTCTATTACCTAAATTTCCTCATTCTCCTCCACCTTCTGATTGTTATTGTTTTCTTTTATTGAGACAATGAAATGTTCAACTCTGGGGGGATTATACATATGTTAGATCTAGCTTAGTTTGTCTTTAGTTTTAATCGAGTTACTTTTCATTTCATATGTTAGTCTTTTAGTTTAGTTTCTAGTCATGTTTGTGCGTACTAAAATTTTTCTAGTTGCATCATATATAATGCCATTATTTGTTTATTCCTCATAACAAAATACTAGCACACTGATTTTAGATATTTATGATATTGCAATAAAGTATGCTAGTATGCCTAGTGATCTATTTTTTTCTTATCAAAAATAGTATGAAGTGAGCATTATTTTTACTGGAAGAATTTGAGTGTTAACCTTGTTTAAGGATCTTTTTATATTGTGCTTGACTTTCATAGTAGATACATCTAAAAATAGTTATGATTCATAGAACCTGACTAGTACTCTTGTTTCTTAGGTGACATATCAACTATATTTTGGTTACTGGATAAACTCAGATCATTTTAACTCATTTTAAAAAATTGCAATCCCAAAGAAAAAAAAGGGTTTTGTTCGAGTGTTGCACTTTGCAAGAACTTAGTAAAAAAAATAGGAAATAAAAAAATAGTTATCATGAGTGGAAACTAATAAGGTATTCCTTTGAGATTGAGTTAGGTTATTGAGGAAATAACTGTTATATTTCTCTTAATAATGAGTATGTCTTTGAGAGCTTGTGTAGACATTGAGGGGGGAGAACTTTACAATTGGCAAGTAAATGCCTATAGCCAGAAGCATGAGGAACACGGTTAGATAATGACTTAACTAAGCTTGAAAATTGACACTTAAAAGGTTAAGCCACTAATTACACTAAGCATAGAGAACTTCTACTTAGGTCATACTCAAATAATTTTTTATAGTGCTCATTAGTGAAACTACATGATAGGATTAGATTGATTCATTAGGGATTATGATGCATCCTTTACACACATGAATTTAAATGAGGAGGTTATGAATATTTCATCACATTTATCGATGATTATTCAAGATATGGATATATTTACCTAATGCAAAGGAAATCGGAAACTTTTGAAAAGTTTTGGGAGTTTCTAGCTGAAGCTGAAAAGAAATTAAGTAAATCGCTAAAAATACTTCAAACAGATCGAGGAGGTGAGTACCTTGATACCGAGTTCAAGAACCACCTAATTGAGAAAGGGATTATATCCCATCTCTCGGCTCCTAGAACTCCACAACAAAATGATGTTGCTGAAAGAAGGAACCAGACTTTATTAGATATGGTTAGATCTATGATAAGCTATGCCTCGCTACCTACATCCTTTTGGGTATACACCTTACAAACAACGGTCTATATTTTGAATGTCATACCATCAAAATCAATCCCTAATACCCTAATAGAAATGTGGAATGAACGTAAACCTAGTTTGCGCCATTTTCGAATTTAGGGATGTCTAGCTCATGTACTAAAAGGGTAATCTGTGAAATTAGAACCACGAACAGAAGTGTGTTTGTTTGTTGGCTACCCAAAAGGCATGAGAGGTTTGTTTTATAGCCCACAAGAAAAGAAAGTATTTGTATCAACACATGTTACTTTCCTTGAGAACTACTATATGACAAACTTCAAACCTCGAAGTAAAGTTGTACTCGAGGAATTGCTAAATGATCAGATCATTTCACAACCGATGTTTGTTGAAGACAAGAGGGAAGAAGTAGAAACCACTATTCTTAATCAGGAAAGTTTGGTACCTAGACGAAGTGGGAGAGTTGTTAGAACTCCTGCCCGCTACAGATAGGGTGGTGAAATAAATGTTGTTGTAGATGATACAAATGATGATGATCCATCATCATATCAACATGCAATGAATAATCCTGATAAGGAAAAATGTCAATAGCCATGGACCAAGAAATAAAGTTAATGTACTCTAATTCGATCTATGAACTTGCAGATCCACCTAAAGATGTCAGACCCATAGGATGTAAATGGTGTTGGTTAATCCTAGGAAAAGGTACTGGCTCCACTGTACAAAAATTTTTATACAAGTGTGGAACATTTCCTTAAATAATCTATTGTGTTCTTTAGAAGTTAAATTAGGAATCACAGACGGAACTTAACATCATTGATTCCAAATTTAAATTATCTATTCTTAATGGTTTGAATTTGAATCGCAAGCGGAACTTAACACTGTTGATTCAAATCTACCTAAGTTATTAATTTCATTAAATATTAATTTCCAAAATTTACTTCCAAGACTGCATGGCGAGGCACATGGCCTTCTTGGATATGGGAGCAACCACCACCGCCAAGTCAAAGCCTTTTAAGAAAAGCTAATATTTAATTTCCTTAAATAACTCTAGGTTAACCAAAAAGAATAATCGAATCACAAATTCGAAAAAGAAGAAAACACAAACTCGAAAAATAAATTCGATAAACTAGATCTAATGCCTCTTGTGTTTGGAATTCATACAAAAGAAATACAACTAGTATGATGCAGAAATTAATTACTAATTATACCTTCATTTGTATGCAACAACCTCTTGATCTTCTATCGTATTCCTCTTCTTATCCCGGGCGTTGTGTGGGCAACGATCTACCGAGATGAGAACCACCCAAATCCTTCTTCTCCAAGCAAGTTTCGACCACCACATAAACTCCAAGAGATGTGAGGTTCGGCCACCACCACCAAGCTCTAAGGGATGCTAGAAACGAAGCCTTCTTTCTCTCCTTCTTCTCCTAGCTAGAATCGGCCACCATGGACTTCCCTTATGTTGATGTCGTCGGCCACAAAGGAGGAAGAGAAAAGAAGGAGAAGAGGAGACCCTAGGACCGGCCACACTAAGGAGGAAAAGAGAGGAAGAAAAGAATAGAGTCGTTCACCATGAAAGCACCTCTACCTCCTCTTTTATATTCCTTGGTCTTGGCAAATAAGGAAATTTAATTAAAAACTTCATTAATTCTTTTGCCATGAAAAGAAAAATTTTATTTAATTAAAAACAATTTTTCTTTTCATTATTACATGGTCGGCCACTTATTTCCCCAAAACAAGGAGAGTTATAATTAAAACAAAAATTAAAACTTCCTAATTTGTTTCCGGAAATTTATAAAAAATTTCTCCAATAATTTTAATCCCTTCATGATTGGTTAGTAAAAAGAAAATTTTATAAATTAAAATATTTCTTTTAAACATGTGGATAATTTCCAAAAATGAAAGTTATCTCTAAAAATTAAAATCTCTTTTCAACTACAAATAAGGAAAGATATCAAATCTTTTCTTAATCTTTTGTAGAAACTAATAAAAGAGAATATTTAATTTTTAAACTTTCTTTTAAATCATGAACATGGTTAAAAAGGAAAGTTTTCTCAAAATTAAAATCTCCTTTCAATCTACAAATAAGGAAAGATTTCAAATCTTTTCTTAATCTTTTGTAGAAAGCTATAAAAGGAAAGATTTAAATTTTAAACTCTCTTTTAAAACCATGATATCCACATAAGAAATAATTTTAATAAAAATTCTTTTTAATTTTCTAGTGGCCGGCCACCTAAGCTTGTGACCCAAGCTTTAGCCGGCCACCAACTTGGCTTATCCACTTGGTCTTGGCCGGCCCTAGCTTGGGTTCCAAGCTAGCTTGGCCGGCCCCATTAGGATGGGTAAGAAGGTGGGTATGTGGTGGGTATAAATCTCTATATACAAGAGGCTATGATAGGGACCGAGAGGAGGAATTGGTTTTGGTCTCCCGATGAAATTAAGCTTCCCGTGTTCGCCCCGAACACACAACTTAACTTCATCAATAATAATTCATACCACTAAAGAATTATTATTGAACTACCGCACCAATCCTAAATTATATTTTTGGGCTCCTTATTATGAGTGTGTTAGTCTCCCTATGTTTAAGATGTCGAATGTCCACTAATTAAATGAGTTACTGACAACTCACTTAATTAATATCTTAGTCCAAGAGTAGTACCACTCAACCTTATCGTCATGTCGGACTAAATCCACCTGCAAGGTTTAACATGACAATCCTTATGAGCTCCTCTTGGGGACATTATCAACCTAGATCACTAGGACACAGTTTCCTTCTATAATCAACAACACACACTATAAGTGATATCATTTCCCAACTTATCGGCCTTATTGATTTACCGAACTAAATCTCACCCATTGTTAAATTAAAGAAATAAATATCAAATATATGTGCTTGTTATTATATTAGGATTAAGAGCACGCACTTCCAAAATAATTGTGGTCTTTGTTACTTTATAAAGTCAGTATAAAAAGAAACGACCTCTAATGGTCCTACTCAATACACTCTAAGTGTACTAGTGTAATTATATAGTTAAGATAAACTAATACCTAATTACACTACGACCTTCCAATGGTTTGTTCCTTTCCATCTTGGTCGTGAGTTGTTGTTTATAATTTATAAGGTGCTGATAACATGATCCTCTGTGTGTGACACCACACACCATGTTATCTACAATATAAATTAATTGAATAACTACATTTATCATAAATGTAGATATTTAACCAATGTGATTCTTATTTCTAGATAAATGTTTATACCAAAAGCTAGGCTTTTAGTATACACTCTAACAATCTCCCATTTATACTAAAAGACTAAGTTGTCATATCTGTTGCCATACATCTGATTCCCAACCTTTCAACATGCCCATCAAAAGCTCTTGCCTTAAGGGCCTTAGTGAAAGGATCTATAGGTTATCATCTGATGCAATTTAGGCGACAACAACTTCTTCTCGTTTATACGATTTCTTGTATTGGGTGGTACTTGCGCTCTATTGTGTTTACTTGCCTTATGGACTCATGGTTTCTTTGAGTTTGTTACTGCACCACTATTATTACAATAAATTGTAATAATATTTGGACAAACCAGAAATCATATCTAAGTCCATTTTGAGGTTACTGAGTCATTCAGCTTCTATGGCTGCCTCTAAGGCTGCCACATACTCAACTTCCATAGTGGAGTCTGAAAAGTACCTATGCTTAACACTCCTCTATAGTTATGGCTTTACCTCCTAAAGTAAACACAAAACCCCGAGGTCGACTTACTATTGTCCCTATCTAATTGGAGGTCAAAATCTGTATAACCCACAGGGATCAAATCATCTGCTTAGTAATCTAGCATATAATCCCTAGTCCTTCTCAGGTACTTCAATATATGTTTTACGGCAATCAAGTGTCCCGGTCCTGAGTTACTTCAATATTTGCTAACTATGCATTGGGCAAAACAGATATCTGATCTCGTGCATAGCATATATTAGGCTTTCCAACAGCCGAAGCATAAGGAACTTGCTTTCATGTCCTTTATCTGCTTTGATGTCTTTGGAGACATCTCTTTTTGATAAAGTTACTCCATGCCTAAAAGGTAGAAACCCTTTCTTGGAGTCTTGCATGCTAAAACGAGCTAGGATAGTTTGAAGCTTGGAATAAGCACAACATTCTTTTCTTGTGATCCCTTTGATCCCAAGAATATGTGCGCACTCTCCCAAGTCCTTTATATTGAATTGCTTGGACAACCATACCCTTACTTCCGACAACACTTTGATATTGTTTCCAACTACCAAAAATGCCATCTACGTATATTACAAGAAATACCACCATGTTTCCATCACACTTCTTGTATACACAAGACTATCCGGACACTGAATAAATCCATATAACTGGATTACTTCATTAAACCGGATGTTCCAAGATCTTGAAGCTTTACTTCAGTCCATAAACTGATTGAGCTTACACACAAGATGCTCTTTACTCTTTGCAATGAACCCTTCTGGCTGCTTTATATGGATGTTTTCTTCAAGACTTCCATTAAGGAAAGTTGTCTTGACATCCACTCGCTAAATCTCATAGATAAAAGAATCCGGATAGACTTAAGCATGGCTACTGGTAAAAAGTTTCCTTTTTTAACAAGCCTTGCTTTGAAAGTTTCTACCTTCCTGTCTATCCCTCTTTTCCTATTGTAGACTTATTTTCACCCAATGGCTTTTACACCATTTAGTGATTTTATAAGTTCCTAGACTCTATTAGAATACATATATTCTAATTCTGTATTTTTTACAAAAATGCTACATTTTTATCTTGGAGTGCTTCGTCATATGTCTGGAGATCAGGTTCATGTTCACCAGGGATTGAGTCCAAAGACTCTCCCAAAACATGAATCTTTTAGGTTGCCTAACAACCCTCCTACTACGACGAGGTACTTTCTGTAATTGTGTATCATTTGTGATACGTGTTGTAGTTTCTTGTGATATTTTATCTTGTACAGTTGGTACTAGGTTAGACGTGTCCTTTAATTTCCTTAAGAATAATTTTTTACTCATGGACTTGTGGTTCATAGTATAGTCCTTTTCTAAAATCGAGCATTGGTGCCAACAATGACAATCTGATTTTAAGGACTATAAACCTCTTTTCGTTTTTCTAGGATAACTCACAAACAAGTGAACTCATGTCCAACTTATCAGTGTCTCTCACGTGCTAGACCACCCAAATCTGAATATGCTTCAGACTAGGCTTACGCCCATTCTGCAATTCTATGGGAGTAGAGAGTTCTGACTTAGAAGGTACTATGTTCACTTCCGTTTCCAGTGTATATCCTTAAAATGAATTTGGTAATTTTCTGAATAACTCATCATCAATCTAATTATTCCATAAGAGACTTATACTTTCTTTCTACTACACCATTCTGTTGGGGTGTACCAGGTGTAGTTAGTTGGGATTAAATCCCGATTTCTGATAAGTGACTCCTAAACTCTCCTAAGAGGTACTCGCTACTACGATCTCACCGTAGTGTCTTGATATTTTTACTTTGACATTTCTCCGCATCAGCCTCGTACTCTTTGAACTAATCAAAGCACTTAGACTTGCGGTGTATCAAGTAAATCTATCTGTGTCTCGAATAGTTGTCTATAAAATAGACGAAATATTCGAAACTACCTCTTGTCTGGAAAGTCATAGGACCACACAAATTAGAATGAACCAATTCCAATATATTTTTGGCTCTATACCCCTTAGACTTAAAAGCTTCTCGGTTATTTTTTCTTCCAAGTAAGACTCACAGGTTGGAAAGATTTCCACTACCAATGAACCCAAAAGTTCATCAGCTACCAATGAATCCTACTCAAGTTAATATAACCTAGCCTTAGATGCCAAAGATATAATTGGTTCATTTTCGAAGGTTGCTTTCTCTTAAAGTTAGAAGATGTGTTACTAATTTCCATTTATTGCATCGTGGGAGTTATTGGATTTATAAATTGTCAACCAACGTACCAGAATAGATAATTTCTCTATTTTTCTTGATAACAAGTTTGTTATCAAAATAGACAGAATATTTATTCTTTAATAGTTTAGAAACTGAAATCAGGTCCTTTCTAAACTTAATACGTAAAGATAATTTCTAAAAATCCATATTTTATTCCTTTCAGAGAATAAAGTTCTCCCACTGCAACAGCTACTACTTTTGTAGCATTGCCCATATAGACGGTGACTTCCCCTTCATTTAGTTATCGGGTTTCCTGAAACCTCTACAATGAATTACAGACATGATTAGTGGCTCCCGTATCTACACACCAGGTACCGGTAGATAACACCACTAATCATGTATTAACTAATGAATGAAATACACCTATCTTGTTCTTAGTTTTAAGAGGACAGTCTACCTAAATGTCCAAGTCCTATTTCCAATCATTAAAATTAGGAGTACTAAGTCTATTCTATAGTATAACAACTAGGGGATTGACAAACATTTGAAAAACTAAGAATCACAAAAATATTTGGTCAAGACCAACTCCTTAAAAATCCCCGTGAATTTTGTATGTCACAATAGTGTGGACGTATACAAAATCAAAGAGGAGATTTTATCCATTAATTTTATTATCTCGTCAACTTTGCTTTATGACAAATAAAATTAATAGTTGATCTATCTTTGATCAAATATTTGGTCAAAACTTTTGAATTTAAAATAACATTGATTCCTCAAACAATATTATTTAAATTCACCAACACCTCAAACACCGTGAATTTTGCATGCCACGATAGTGTGGACGTATACAAAATTGAACATTTGTAAGAGGAGGGGTTTACCCATTAATTATCTTGTCAATAAGTCTTTATGGCAAATAAAATTACCTCAAACACCATGAATTTTGTATGTCATGATAGTGTGGACGTATACAAAATCTCAACATTTGTAAGAGGGAGTTTTAATTTTATTATCTTGTCAACCTATCTTTATGACAAATTAATAGTTGGTTTTCTTCGGTCACACAATTAATAGCAGTGACTCCGATGGGGAGGATACTATTAGGCGTGCCTAAGTGTATACCATTACTTGACACTAAGTCCATTAATAAGATTATGCCCCTTCCGATGGGGAAGATCACACGCTCTTAATTAATTTCCTATAGTCATCCTAAATGGAAGTTTGATCTAGTAATCAGCAAACAAACTCATCCGATATGGAGGAAGGCACTCAGAGCCAACGCGCAAGTTTGTTTGCATCACTTACAAACCAGTAATGGAGATCGTGGAATTTATTAAAATAAATCTCTCTCCCACTTAGTTATTTAAAGTGAGGAATTTTAAGTTATCCTAGCATACATCACATGCATACACACACATCACAGTAAATAAAAGAAATAAATATGGAAATTATTTTCCAACTATTATGGCCTTTTCCTGTTACTGTCCTCCATGTGCTCCAACCCTAGCTGCTGCCATCTTTAGCCATCGCCATTGGGTCGAGTTGTCGCATCCATCTTGCTTCTTATTCCGCTGCGCCTCTGGTGCTCCAAAAGTACCACGCCTCACAAGAATCCAATCCGCGACAAAAATAGAATTTTACATATATCGATCCTATATTCCACGAGGGAATGTACATGTAATCTAGATCGAAAATAAAATTCTAAAATCCTAGGGTTAATACAGCTCCTGCTATATTAGTTACATACAATCATGCACACACAAAATAATGCCCTTGACATATCCAAGGGTCCAATCACACACAACATCTATAAGTCATAATAGTTGGAGCCTGCAACCACAAAGTTAGCACATCCTACTATTATCCTGCCTAAATTATGTATGACATGTACATAACCTAATTTGAAAACCAAACACACAGAGACAAACCCTAGCTCTGATACCAATTGTTGGTTAACCCTAGGAAAACGTACTGGCTCCACTATACAAAAATTTTTGTACAAGTGTCGAACCTTTCCTTAAATAACCTATTGTGTTCTTTAGAAGTTAAATTAGGAATCACAGACGGAACTTAACATCATTGATTCTAAATTTAACTTATCTGTTCTTAATGGTTTAGATTTGAATCGCAAGCGGAACTTAACACTGTTGATTCAAATCTACCTAAGTTATTAATTTCATTAAATATTAATTTCCAAAATCGGCTTCCAGGACTGCATGGCGAGGCACATGGCCTTCTTGGATATGGGAGCAACCACCACCGCCTAGTCAAAGCCTTTTAAGGAAAACTAATATTTAATTTCCTTAAATAACTCTAGGTTAACCAAAAAGAATAATCAAATCACAAATTCGAAAAAGAAGAAAACACAAACTCAAAAAATAAATTCGATAAACTAGATCTAATGCCTCTTGTGTTTGGAATTCATACAAAAGAAATACAACTAGTATGATGCGGAAATTAATTACTAATTATACCTTCCTTTGTATGCAACAACCTCTTGATCTTCTGCTGTATTCCTCTTCTTATCCCGGACGTTGTGTGGGCAACGATCTACCGAGATGAGAACCACCCAAATCCTTCTTCTCCAAGCAAGTTTCGGCCACCACATAAACTCCAAGAGATGTGAGGTTCGGCCACCACCACCAAGCTCCAAGGGATGCTAGAAACGAAGCCTTCTTTCTCTCCTTCTTCTCCTAGCTAGAACCGGCCACCATGGACTTCCCTTATGTTGATGTCGCTGGCCACAAAGGAGGAAGAGAAAAGAAGGAGAAGAGGAGACCCTAGGGCCGGCCACACCAAGGAGGAAAAGAGAGGAAGAAAAGAATAGAGTTGTTCACCATGAAAGCACCTCTACCTCCTCTTTTATATTCCTTGGTCTTGGCAAATAAGGAAATTTAATTAAAAACTTCCTTAATTCTTTTTCCATGAAAAGGAAAATTTTATTTAATTAAAAATAATTTTCCTTTTCATTATTACATGGTCGGTCACTTATTTCCCCAAAACAAGGAGAGTTTTAATTAAAACAAAAATTAAAACTTCCTAATTTGTTTCCGGAAATTTATAAAAAATTTCTCCAATAATTTTAATCCCTTCATGATTGGTTAGTAAAAAGAAAATTTTATAAATTAAAATCTTTCTTTTAAACATGTGGATAATTTCCAAAAATGAAAGTTATCTCTAAAAATTAAAATCTCTTTTCAATCTACAAATAAGGAAAAATATCAAATCTTTTCTTAATCTTTTGTAGAAACTAATAAAAGAGAATATTTAATTTTTAAACTTTCTTTTAAATCATGAACATGGTTAAAAAGGAAAGTTTTCTCAAAATTAAAATCTCCTTTCAATCTACAAATAAGGAAAGATTTCAAATCTTTTCTTAATTTTTTGTAGAAAGCTATAAAAGGAAAGATTTAAATTTTAAACTCTCTTTTAAAATCATGATATCCACATAATAAATAATTTTAATAAAAATTCCTTTTAATTTTCTAGTGGCCGACCACCTAAGCTTGTGACCCAAGCTTTGGCCGGCTACCAACTTGGCTCATCCACTTGGTCTTGGTCGGCCCTAGCTTGGGTTCCAAGTTAGCTTGGCCGGCCCCATTAGGATGGGTAAGAAGGTGGGTATGTGGTGGGTATAAATCTCTATATACAAGAGGCTATGATAGGGACCAAGAGGAGGAATTGGTTTTGGTCTCCCGATGAAATTAAGCTTCCCGTGTTCGCCCCGAACACACAACTTAACTTCATCAATAATAATTCATACCACTAAAGAATTATTATTGAACTACCGCACCAATCCCAAATTACATTTTTGGGCTCCTTCTTATTATGAGTATGTTAGTCTCCCTGTGTTTAAGATATCGAATGTCCACTAAGAAATGAGTTACTGACAACTCACTTAATTAATATCTTAGTCCAAGAGTAGTACCACTCAACCTTATCGTCATGTCGGACTAAATCCACCTGCAGGGTTTAACATGACAATCCTTATGAGCTCCTCTTGGGGACATTATCAACCTAGATCACTAGGACACAGTTTCCTTCTATAATCAACAACACACACTATAAGTGATATCATTTCCCAACTTATCGGGCTTATTGATTTATTGAACTAAATCTCACCCATTGATAAATTAAAGAAATAAATATCAAATATATGTGCTTGTTATTATATTAGGATTAAGAGCACACACTTCCATAATAACTGAGGTCTTTGTTCCTTTATAAAGTCAGTATAAAAAGAAACGACCTCTAATGGTCCTACTCAATACACTCTAAGTGTACTAGTGTAATTATATAGTTAAGATAAACTAATACTGTAACGCCCCACCTTCTACTGGCTAAGCTGTAAGGCCGGTGGTTACATTATGTTGTTGCTAAACTATTCTTAATGTGTGGAAAACTGATTTAATTTAAGATTTCTTTATGCTAATGCAATTTCTTTGTTCTACATGTACTAAGGGATGGGATCTAAGGTATACATGACATATCTTTCATCCCCCCACAGTGAGTGACTACAACTAAAAGTTTCCAGTCAAAATCCACCTTCCCGATCGATTGAGCTTATCACTCAATCGATTGGAGCTATTGGATCAATCAACTGATCGACTCAGCTTGCTACTGTGCATGGAGGTACCGTCTGGATCGATCGGCTGATCGATCCAGTCTGGCCAATCGATCCAGTGATCGATTCCAGAGCTCTCTGTTCGCGACAGAATGCTACCGGATCGAACGGATGATCGATCCAGGAGCTTACTGTTCGCGAAACAAGCTGCCCAATCGATCAGCTGATCAATTGAGGAGCCTCCAATCGATCGGCTGATCGATTGGGGTTTCTGATTTTGTATCAGAAGTCTGATTTCAGCACTGTTTCGTGCTCAAATCATATATACCAACTCT
Source organism: Zingiber officinale (assembly GCF_018446385.1). NCBI lineage: Eukaryota > Viridiplantae > Streptophyta > Magnoliopsida > Zingiberales > Zingiberaceae > Zingiber > Zingiber officinale. The sequence continues at coordinate 60,201,900 of NC_055992.1, forward strand.
ATAAGCAAAAATAAAGCTACTAGACCTATCATTACTCATGGCTAGCTAACTAAGATCATAACAATCATTAATCTAAGCATAACTATCACAATTCAAGACACTTAATTAACTAAAAGTATAGAAAAGTAACACTATAAGAAATACTAAGTTCTTAAGTTGCTAGTTTCTCCAAAGATCTTTATTCCAAGTTCCTATCCACACACATCTTCATTGCATTGTCCTCCAGCCTCCGCTAATCCATCTTTCCTTTACCTTTATCTGCAGTATAAGGAAAAGAAGTATCTGTAAGCTTAGGAGCTTAGTAAGAAACCATCTACCTCACAAAACATGTATACGATGTAATTTATGCTTTTAAAACATGCTATTTGAAATATATACTGAACATGTTAGAGCATGGCATGGCATACTATCATACAAAACATAGAAATCAAAAGCTGATCATGGCAATATCTCCTAGTATCAACAAGATAGAACTAAATTGATACAATAACTGACTAAACTAATGCTAAGCTGATACAAATTCTGAACTGTAATCACATAACTAAATTGTGAAGCTTTGAAAAACTATTTATCATAAATAGATGAAAATACTAAACATGCTACTGATGGGCCCGACAACTGTACTTATTATGCGCACATCCCTAACTAGACCCGACGTAGCAAATCCCGAATCTAGTAGGGTTTACTAGGTTATCTAAACCTAGGGACGACTATGGGAGCCCAACCCAAGGACACTGAGGTCCGGTACAGTGCCACTGATCAAAGTAAAATACTATTTATAACTGGTTTATCTTATCTTGCTATTTCTAGATTATCTGAACCTAGAACTAGGTTATCTGAACCTAGAGGCGACTGTGGGAGCCCACCCATTGGACCGTAGTCCTATATAAGTTGTAGTAAGGCTAAGTATGCTATAAAATGCTCTTATTGCATTTATCTAAGCTATTAAAAATGCCTATGTTGCATTTAACTGAGCTAAACATTTAATCAAACATTTGGTGTGCACTAATTCACACCCTATGTGCTGAAAATCTGTATACAACTAAACTAAGGCATAAAATCGTGAAAAGAGCTACTTATACTGCAGGTGAGGGGTTTCTTACATCCTGCGCTAGATTTCCTTACGATCTAATCGCTAGATTTCCGATGGAGAAGATCCCTTCGTCGATCTCCTCGCGTCTACGTGCTCTTCTCTCGGAGAGGAGCGTTCTCATGCCGGAGTCATCGCCGGAAGGTGCTCCTATTGTTGGTGCAACCTTAGGTCAAGGTTGACCTGGTTGACCCGACTCGAGTTGACGTGACTCGAGTTGTATTTTGATGTTTGACTTGGGAAGATTGTCGGTGCAACCTTAGGTCAAGGTTGACCTAGTTGTGTTGCATGTTGATGTTTGACACTCGTGAGAGAGTTCTATTCTTGATGTGGGACAAGAATAGATGTTTGGGAGATTATTGGTGCAACCGCAGGTCAAGGTTGACCTGGTTGACCTGATTCGGGAAAAGTCCAAGTATGGAGACTTGGCACGGAAAAGTCCAAGCAGGGAGCTTGGCACTGGAAAAGTCCAAGTATGGAGACTTGGCACGGAAAAGTCCAAGCAGGGAGCTTGGCACGCGAAAAGTCCAAGTATGGAGACTTGGCGCTGGAAAAGTCCAAGTATGGAGACTTGGCACTGGGAAAGTCCAAACAGGGAGTTTGGCACGGGGAAAAGTCCTGGTGAGTGAAGCCAGGCAGTCGGGAAATCCTGGTGAGTGAATCCAGGTGAAAATCCTAGTGAGTGAAGCTAGGTGAAGGTGAAAGTCCTGGTAAGTGAAGCCAGGCATTCGGGAAATCCTGGTGAGTGAATCCAGGTGAAAATCCTAGTGAGTGAAGCTAGGTGAAGGTGAAAGTCCTGGTAAGTGAAGCCAGGCATTCGGGAAAATCCTGGTGAGTGAAGCCAGGTGAAAATCCTAGTGAGTGAAGCTAGGTGAATGAGAAAGTCCTAACTGGGATGTTAGGCAGTGTGAAATCCTGGTGAGTGAAGCCAGGTGGAAAGTCCTGGTGAGTGAAGCCGGGCAAGGGAAAATCCAGATGGATCAGGGATGATCGGACTTCTGGTGTTGAAAAGTCCAAGTAGGTCAAGGGAGTGATCGGATACTTGGCACGAAGAGGAAAATCCAGATGGATCAGGGATGATCGGACATCTGGTGTGGAAAAGTCTAAGTGGGTCAAAGGGATTGACCGGACACTTAGCGGGGAGTGCTAGCAGGTCAAGGGAGTGACCGGATGCTAGGCATGATGTACCAACAGGTCAAGGTTGACCGGATGTTGGTGTGGAAGCCTTAGGTTTAGGGCTGAGAAGTTTGGATCGGACTGCAGACCGATCCAATGATACATGGCTCATCTGATCGGTCTGGTGACCGATCAGTGACCGATCAGTATGCTACTAATGGTTATCTGATCGGTCTGGTGACCGATCAGATACCGAACAGAAGCTCTCTGGTGACCGATCAGTAAGCGAACAGAGGCGAAAAGAAAGCAGGCTGATCGGTCCACAGACCGATCAAGCCATGTCCTGATCGGTCTGTGAACCGATCAGAGACGAGCATCACGAGAAGGGGAAAGGAAGGGGATCGGTCTGTGAACCGATCCACCTCCTCTCTGATCGGTCCACAGACCGATCAGAGACGATCCACCTCTTCCCTGATCGGTCTGCAGACCGATCAGAGTTCTAGCCGTTGCGACGCAACGGCTAGTTTCTTCGCTATTTCTTCTTCGCAGGTATAAAGGGGCTGAGGGATTCTACAGGGCTCCTTCTTCTTCCTTAAGGAAGTACTCTTGAGCCTGAAGCTTCTGCTTCTTCTTCCTGCTGAGCTTTGTTGAGCTCGTTGGGTGCTAAAGCTTCGCGTGAAGCTTCTTCCTGTTGCTGGTTTTCTAGCTAGGCTTGGATCCGAGAAGCTGCTGCTTCACCAGGGTTCCTGCTGACTTCAAGAAGGCAAGCAAGTGTTGTTTACATTTCTGTTCTTGTTTTCTTGTTCCTATTTGTACTCCTATTGCTGTTGCAAAGATTGTGGTGAGGTTTCTCCACCCACAAGGAGTATCTATTAGCCGGGTTTCCGGGGACTCATCCACCGACGGATTGGTAGGCTTCGTCCACCTTACGGACACGCCGAGGAGTAGGAGTTCATCTCCGAACCTCGTTATATGGTTTGTCTTTCTTCTCCTGTTTTCTTTCTACTTTGTATTTCCGCTGCGCTAACCTAATCGTAGGAAGAAACGAGAAAGATTGGGGTCGGCTATTCACACCCCCCTCTCTAGCCGTACGAAGGATCCCAACAAGTGGTATCAGAGCGAGGCCGCTCTTCGATGGATCAACACCCGGGGGAGCACGGGCTAGAGATGGATCTCTATGGAGAAGATGTCACGATTCAACCCTTCTACGAGTCTCACGACAACTTCACATATTGGAAGGTAAGGATGATGTATTTTCTTAGAACTAATATGTTACATTGGTTTTGTGTACAAGAAGGGTTTTCCCCTCCGATGGATGAGGAAGGAAAACCTATCAAGAAGAAGGAGTGGACGAAAGAGCAAATCCGACAATCCGAAATCAATGACGAGGTAACAAAAATTATTGAATTTGCTTTACCTAATAATGTTTTGTGCAAGATAGATAGGTACAACAATGCCAAGGAGTTGTGGAACAACTTGGCCAAACTCCATGAGGAGAGCTCCACTTCAAGCCATGAAGAGGAGCCTAGTGAGCCAAGTAGCTCACATCATGGAAGAAGCGAATTGGGAGTTGAGGGCTACTCAACATCCAAGGAAGAAGAGGAGGAGAGTTCTTCTTCAAGTTCGGAGCAAGAAGAAGAAGCTTCTACCTCCGGGAGGGATGAAGAAGAGAGCTCGCATCCACCCTCAACCCTAGGTAACTCAAGCAATTTAAGTTCAATTAAATTACATATTATGTGCTTTGAGTGTAGGGAATTTGGACATTACAAGAGTAAATGTCCAAAGAAGGGTAAGAAGACTCCACCGGCACCAAAGGTCAAGAAAGCCGGAGTCCCGATACGCAAAGGCAAAGAGCACGTGGTGTGCTTTCAATGCAAGCGAAGGGGACATTATCGGAGTCAATGTTCAAGGGGGAGGCAACCTCATAAGGGCAAGGGAGGCACATCGATAGGGGGAGCTAAGGCAAACCCTAAGGTATCTTTTAAGGCTCATTTTTGCAATTCTAGTAGGATACATGCTAGTAATTTTATTGCATTAGTCAATAATGATAAGCATGTTAACACTAGAAATCAATACATGTGCTTAGGTGCTAAACATGTCAACCTAGATAGGGATACTACTAGGAATGCTAACCCTAGGATTAACACTTCTAAGGTTAAGGAAAACCTAGGTAGAAACCCTAAATCAACTAGACACATGCCTAGGAACACCTCAAGAAAGAATGACAAATCAAAACTTGAGGTATTAGAGAAAGAAAATCAAGCCTTAAGGTCAAGACTTGACTCTCTAGAAAAGACTCTTAAGGATTTGACTCTAGGGTCTAGGGGTCAAAAACCCAAGTCCAAGGACAAGAAAGGTTTGGGTCACAAACCTAAGTCCCAATTGGTCAAGCCCACCTATCATAATGTTCCATTCGATTATGGAACAAAACCTAGGGCTAGGAAGACCACTACCAAGGTGACAAGGGAAGTCACCCCTATAGTTGACCTTGATGAGACCCAAATGACCAAGGCTTTAAAGCCTAAGAGGGTCATTAGGAGGGTTGCTAGGGAAGTTATCCCTAGTGAATATTTAGTGAACCCAATGAGCTCTAATAGGTATTGGGTTCCTAGGAGCATCTTCTCTACCCCATAGATGGGTTAGAGAGTGTCAACTCCAATAAGAAGGGTAGTTAACCCAACTTTGAGGAAATTGACACTCAAGGAGCATTTTCAAGGTGTTTGGGAACCTTTGAAAATGAAATGGAATAATCTTTGTCATTCACTCCTTGGAAGAGTAAGTTGTGCCAAAGTGAGAATATATTAATCTTACTTTAAATTGACACAATTTGGAAAAACCTAGAGAAATATCAAATTGGGATTTTGATATTCTCTTAGGTAATCAAGGCAATCCGGGCCTTAACTTAGAAGTGCTACTCTTGTAGAATTTTAAATGGTATAAATCAAACAAGAGATCAAGAAATGTCAATTTGGGTTGTGACATTTTCTTGGAGCACTTTGGGCAATCTAGGATTAGAATTTAAGTTAGCTAAGTGATTAAGGATACTTAGATAGCTAATCTAGGTATTCTATTTGTGTTAACTTACCATGGTTGTTTGCCATATGCCATGTCATCATCTCTTGCATTATAATCAATGAAATTGATTTAAGGACAAACATATAATTTGATATTGAGATCAAATTGATGTTTAGAAAATGCATGAGAACTTAGCCTAAGTTGACCTTAACCCATATCTCACATCAAATTGACTTGAATGTGGTTTGATACACCTTAGATGTGTGTGAGATATTAGGATCATGAGTTAGGATCAAGGTGCATAGTTTTTGTACCTAGATGAGCCTAATTCAAGAAAAGGAGGATCATAGGGAAAGCTTGTGTACAAGTCATGTACATCTAGCCCTAAGATTATGGTCCTAAATTCAAATGATTTTAAAAGCATTTTAAAATTGATTTGAAAAACTTTGATGAAGCTTTCCTAGTGATAGCATTCATCATTGAACATTGTGATACAAAGTTGAGTTAAACTTGAACTTTTTCAAAGTTTTTGAACTTTGTATCAAGATTGAAAATGGAAACTATTTTCATAGAAAATTATTTTTCCGTGATAGTATATGGTATGAGGAGTGTATCCTCAAAATTTTACGATTTTTGGAATTTTCTGGAATTTATTAGGAGTTTCTGAATTTCCGGGAAGGGAAATCAGAAATCTCTGATTTCAGAGTGTGGATCGGTCACCGGACCGATCCAGGGAAGTTCTGATCGGTCTGGTGACCGATCAGTGACGATCCAATGCGATCGATGAAGCGTGGACCGATCCAGGGGGATTCTGATCGGTCTGGGGACCGATCAGTGCGTGCCAGTTTCTGATTTTCAGCTGTTGGTCTGAAATTTCAGCTGGAAGTTGGGTTTTGTGGATTTCTAAAGGTTTAAAACTCGCCAAGACATTGTTGGTGCAATGGTCAAGGGGGAGTTGACCTTTAGGGGAAGTTTTACCTAATTGTCAAGGGGGAGTTGACTTTTAGGGGGAGTTTTTACTCCAAAAGACTTTTAAGGATTAGTGATATGGGATTATCACTAAGTTGATTGTTGAGTTTAGTATCAAGGGGGAAATTAAGAGTTTCAAATGAAAGGTATGGGACTTTCATTAGGAAGAAACTCTTGACCTTGATAACCTCCTTTTTCTTTTTGATGTGTGTCAAAAAGGGGAGAGTGTTCATTGGAGAATTATTGGAGAACCCAAGTTAGGTTATCGGGTTAACCTAAGCTAGGGAAAGAATGTCAAGGAATGTTCAAGGAAGAACATTGGAATTCTTTTTGATGTGTGTCAAAAAGGGGGAGAATTATTGGAGAACCCAAGTTAGGTTATCGGGTTAACCTAAGGGGAGAATGTCCAGAGAATGTTCAAGGAAAGAACATTGGACATTGGAAGATGGTTGGAAAACCTAAGTTAGGTTATCGGGTTAACCTAACTTGATTATGGTTTTGTCAAACATCAAAAAGGGGGAGATTGTTGGTGCAACCTTAGGTCAAGGTTGACCTGGTTGACCCGACTCGAGTTGACGTGACTCGAGTTGTATTTTGATGTTTGACTTGGGAAGATTGTCGGTGCAACCTTAGGTCAAGGTTGACCTAGTTGTGTTGCATGTTGATGTTTGACACTCGTGAGAGAGTTCTATTCTTGATGTGGGACAAGAATAGATGTTTGGGAGATTATTGGTGCAACCGCAGGTCAAGGTTGACCTGGTTGACCTGATTCGGGAAAAGTCCAAGTATGGAGACTTGGCACGGAAAAGTCCAAGCAGGGAGCTTGGCACTGGAAAAGTCCAAGTATGGAGACTTGGCACGGAAAAGTCCAAGCAGGGAGCTTGGCACGCGAAAAGTCCAAGTATGGAGACTTGGCACTGGAAAAGTCCAAGTATGGAGACTTGGCACTGGGAAAGTCCAAACAGGGAGTTTGGCACGGGGAAAAGTCCTGGTGAGTGAAGCCAGGCAGTCGGGAAATCCTGGTGAGTGAATCCAGGTGAAAATCCTAGTGAGTGAAGCTAGGTGAAGGTGAAAATCCTGGTGAGTGAAGCCAGGCAGTCGGGAAATCCTGGTGAGTGAATCCAGGTGAAAATCCTAGTGAGTGAAGCTAGGTGAAGGTGAAAGTCCTGGTAAGTGAAGCCAGGCATTCGGGAAAATCCTGGTGAGTGAAGCCAGGTGAAAATCCTAGTGAGTGAAGCTAGGTGAATGAGAAAGTCCTAACTGGGATGTTAGGCAGTGTGAAATCCTGGTGAGTGAAGCCAGGTGGAAAGTCCTGGTGAGTGAAGCCGGGCAAGGGAAAATCCAGATGGATCAGGGATGATCGGACTTCTGGTGTTGAAAAGTCCAAGTAGGTCAAGGGAGTGATCGGATACTTGGCACGAAGAGGAAAATCCAGATGGATCAGGGATGATCGGACATGTGAAAAGTCTAAGTGGGTCAAAGGGATTGACCGGACACTTAGCGGGGAGTGCTAGCAGGTCAAGGGAGTGACCGGATGCTAGGCATGATGTACCAACAGGTCAAGGTTAACCGGATGTTGGTGTGGAAGCCTTAGGTTTAGGGCTGAGAAGTTTGGATCGGACTACAGACCGATCCAATGATACATGGCTCATCTGATCGGTCTGGTGACCGATCAGTGACCGATCAAGATATTACTAATGGTTATCTCGATCGGTCCGGTGACCAATCGATATCGAATAGAAGTTTTCGTTGTTATCGATCGTCCGTGACCGATCGCAAGCTTAACAGAGGCGAAAGAAGCCGACGGTCCACGCATCGATATGTCCTCGATCGGCCGTGAACCGATCGAGACGAGCATCACGAGAAGGGGAAGGAAGGGATCGGTGCGGAACGATCCACCTCTCGATCGGTCCACGGACCATCGAGACGATCCACTTTTCCCCGACGGCCCGCAGACCGATCGAGTTCTAGCTGCTATGACGCAACGGCTAGTTTCTTCACTGTTTCTTCTTCGCAGGTATAAAGGGGGCGAGGTTTGCTACTACTTCTTCTTTCTGGAAGTACTCTTCTGTCTGAAGCTTCTGCTTCTTCTTCCTGCTGAGCTTTGTTGAGCTCGTTGGGTGCTAAAGCTTCGCGTGAAGCTTCTTCCTGTTGCTGGTTTTCTAGCTAGGCTTGGATCCGAGAAGCTGCTGCTTCACCAGGGTTCCTGCTGACTTCAAGAAGGCAAGCAAGTGTTGTTTACATTTCTGTTCTTGTTTTCTTGTTCCTATTTGTACTCCTATTGCTGTTGCAAAGATTGTGGTGAGGTTTCTCCACCCACAAGGAGTATCTATTAGCCGGGTTTCCGGGGACTCATCCACCGACGGATTGGTAGGCTTCGTCCACCTTACGGACACGCCGAGGAGTAGGAGTTCATCTCCGAACCTCGTTATATGGTTTGTCTTTCTTCTCCTGTTTTCTTTCTACTTTGTATTTCCGCTGCGCTAACCTAATCGTAGGAAGAAACGAGAAAGATTGGGGTCGGCTATTCACACCCCCCCTCTCTAGCCGTACGAAGGATCCCAACACCTATAGCCCTTGGGATGAAGCCCTAGGTTCCTTGGAGGTTGAGGTGCCGTGAGGTTTGGAAGAAGAGAGGTTCGGCGGAATTAGGGTGAGGAGAGGAAAAGCTTCCGATGAAAACTAATAACTCCTCACTTAATTTTTCCTATTTATATTAAGTGGTTTATTCGGTCAACTAAACCTTAAATATAACTGTTTCCCTCTTCTTTCAGCACACCCCTGCTGGGGCCTCCTGGTTACTAGAGTTGTCTATAAGACATAGGGTCTCATAGGTCTCGGGTTCAATCCCCGCTTAGGCTATTTTACGTTTCTATTTATTTTTGCTACTTCCGCTACTCTAAAATTTCCATAAAAATATCCTAAAATTCCAGAAAAATAATAGAATATTTCTAAAAGTCTTTTGAGAATTTTCGGGTGTTACAAATACCTAATTACACTATGACCTTCCAATGGTTTGTTCCTTTCCATCTTGGTCGTGAGTTGCTATTTATAATTTATAAGGTGATGATAACATGATCCTCTGTGTGTGACACCACACACCATGTTATCTACAATATAAATTAATTGAACAACTACATTTATCATAAATGTAGATATTTGACCAATGTGATTCTTATTTCTAGATAAATGTTTATACCAAAAGCTAGGCTTTTAGTATACACTCTAACAAATGGATCTTCAAGAAAAAAAGAGATGTGAATGGAGAAGTAGAGACTTTTAAGGCTAAACTAGTGGCAAAGGGGTATACCCAAAAGGAAGGAGTTGATTATGAAGAAACTTTCTCTCCGGTTGCCATGATAAAGTCTATTTGTATTCTCTTGTCCATTGCCACTTGTTTCAACTATGAGATTTGGCAAATGGATGTCATGATAGCTTTTTTGAATGGTCATCTTGAAGAAAGCATCTATATGGTGCAACTAGAAGGGTTCATGGTTAAACACAAGGAGTAGAAAGTCTGCTGCTTCAACGGTTCATCTATGAACTTAAGCAAACATCCAGATCATGGAACCTTAGGTTTGATGAGATTATTAAGACCTATGGCTTCTAACAAAATATTGATGAATGTTGTATTTACAAGCTCATCAATGCTAAAAGTGTGGTTTTCTTGGTCTTTTACGTAGATGTCATTTTACTCATTGGGAATTATATAATAGTGTTATCTCATGTAAATATATGGTTAACTGAGCAATTCCAAATGAAATATTTGGGAGAAGCAAGTTATGTTCTTGGGATCCAGGTTATTCAAGATAAGAAGAATCAACTCCTAGCATTATCTCAAGCAACTTATATTGATAAGGTGCTCGCACGTTTTACGATGTAAAATTTCAAGAAGGGTCTATTGTCAACCCAACATGGAATTACTCTTTCTAAGGCATAATGTCCCAAAACATTACAAGAGGAAGATCATATGAGATGTATCCCATATGCATTAGCAGTGGGGAGCCTTATGTATGCTATGTTGTGCACTAGGCCTGATATTTGCTATGCAGTGGGAATGATTAGTCAGTACCAGTCAAACCCAGGATTAGATCATTGGGTTATAGTAAAGCATATTCTCAAGTACCTTCAAAGAACAAGAAACATATGCTTATCTATTCAAGAGGAGTCCTGAACCCCTTGGGATATATTGATTCTGACTTTCAGTCAGATAAGGACTCTTGAAAGTCAACGTCTGAATCAATATTTATTCTTGGTGGAGGAGCAGTTGTTTGGAGAAGTATTAAATAATCCATCATGGCAGACTCTACTATGGAGGTTGAATACATAGCAACTTGTGAAGCCGCTAAGGAATCAGTTTGGCTAAAAAAGTTCTACTCTGATCTGGAAATAGTTCCAAATATGAATAAACCATTAACCCTGTATTGTGACAACAGTAGGGTTATGGCAAATTCAAAAGAACCACAGAGTCATAAAAGAAGCAAGTACATAGAAAGAAAGTACCATCCTTAGGGAGATTGTACGTTGAGGAGATGTTAACGTTATGAAGATAGCATCGAAAGAGAACCTTGTTGATCCGTTCACCAAGACGTTACCTAAAAAATGTTCGTAGGTCACTTAGAGGGAATGGGTCTTAGAGATATGACTCATCTGCTTTAGGGAAAGTGAGAGTTTGTTGGAAATATGCTTATAAAACATATATTTACTATTAATTGCTGAATTAAATAAAAGAAGCATTTATTTTATTGTTTGATTGTTTTATGCTTTCTTATATAAAAATGAATATCTATATCCATAATATATTATTGTAACTATGATTTTAGTATATAAGATTGTTATATACAAGAGGATTAAAATTATAGATAATATATTTAAAATGTCCATGATTGATTAAAGTATGGATCTTTAATTGGTAATCATTAATGCAGTTTGCAGATATTATGAATATAATAGTCTTATCCGGACAGTCGGTGTAGTGACACTAAGCAGAGGTATTTTATATAATATGATTATATAGGACAAGAACAAGATGTAATTTAAGTGTTTATGTTTAAAGTACTACCATTATAAAGACTCGAATCAACATCGCTAAGATGATCATATTGTTGTTCAATGCAGGTGCATGCTAAAACACATTTAAACATGCACAGTGAAAAATAAAATAATGATAATTCCTAAATATTACATCACACATATTGGGATATGCTCGATGCGGGTACGTGCTAGAACACGTTTCGTAAACATGCGCAGTGAAAAATAAAATAATAATAATTCCTAATTATTATATCACACATCATACACATATAAGGATACAACATGACAAATATGATTGCATAATTAAAACTTTATAGAAAGTAAATTTATGCTAGGTATACCTTACGGATAACCTGTAACGAGAAGGGCAACAATCGTAGCGACATTATCGAACCTCGCCTCTATTCGTATCCACGCTGAACTCCTCAAGGCAACTCCTTAAGTACAAGCCTCTCCTTCGGAAGTTACTAGCTACGAGCAAATAAGAGGGATCAAGAGTGTAACGACCCGCCTCCTACTGACTAGGCTGCGAGGCCGATCGTTACGTAATGCTGTGCTAAATTACTATTGCGGAAATCTGGATTGATTAAAATTTTACTAAACTGATTACTGTAAAATCTGAACTTAATATTCTAGGTGTACCTAGGAGTTGTACACATGCTAGGGAAGATAATCTATACCTCCCGGATGTCGTGCTAGCTGTAATCAGGCATTTCAATCGATCCATGAATCGATTGGGCTGTCGGATCGATCCAGTGATTGATCCAGCTTGATACTGGCACGGAGAAAAACCCTGAATCGATCGCCTGACCGATTCATAAGCTACATTGCTTCTGTATGCGGCTGGATCGGTCTACCGACCGATCCAGGAGCACACTGATCGGTCAGTAGACCGATCCAGTGGCTCACTGATCGGTCGGCTGACAGAACAGTGAGCTTTTGTGCTCACTGTTCGCATCTGGATTGGTCGGCTGACCGATCCATAACAGACCCTAACTCTCTGTAGATCGATCTGGGTTTCTGATTTCGAATCAGAACCCCTGATTTCAGCACTGTTTCGTGCCTTAATCACCTTACAAGTTCTAAAATGACTAGGAAACATTCTAACAATGTCAACTAACATTCTAACATCATAAAAGAAGGGTTCTAAGCATAACAGAGTGCATGGCTAACTAATTCATAGTGATTAACAACTAGAGTACAAATAATAAAATACTGTAAAGTTCTGATGCTTAAACAAAGCTTGCTAAAATTCCCTAGAATCGTTTATCCCAAGTTCCTGCCACACACACCATCTCTGCATTGTCCTCCAGCTTCCTTTGCTAATCCATCTTTCCTTTACCTTTATCTGCAGTATAAGGAAAAATAGAATCTGTAAGCTTAAAGCTTAGTAAGAAACCATCTACCTCACAAAAACATGCATACGGTGCTAATAATGATTTTAAAACATGCTATTTAAAACATATGCTGAACATGTAAAAGATAGCATGGCATACATGTAAAATACCAGAAAATAGGCGAATATTAATAAGGGAATTTTTCGAAATTTTTGGAAACTTTTCGGGAATTTTTCGGAGCTCGTATGGACGAGTTAACAGGGACAAAAATGGGGTCCGGAAAAACTTGTTTAGGCTACCCCATTTAAGTGAGGAAAAGTTGATTTTCCTTTTCCTTTTTAAATTCTTTTTCTTTTCTCCTCACGCGAGCCCGTGAGCCGTGCCAAGCCCTAACCGGCGCACCGACGGTTCCTTCCCTTCTCCCTCGCGATAAGGCCGTGCACCACCTCTTCGTTTCTCTTCTTCTTTCTCCCGAGCCGAACTCCTCTTCCCACTGCTGCCAGTGACGGCAAACGCTGCTATACAACGCCGCTGTCTGTGAGTGCTGACGCCGAAGTCTTCTTCTTCTTCCTCCCTGTCCAAGCGCCGACGACGCGCGAGCACAGCCGAGCAGAGCCGTTCAATTTGCTCTAGCGCCGTCCTCCTTCCCTCTGTGCTGCCGAGCCGATCCTCATAGCCGATCGTCGGTCGCCCCTTACTGTGTCGTGCCCTAGATTTTGGGTTCACAGTCGCCGCCGGCCTATCTCCTGCTAATTTCTCTTTTCTGTGAAGCCGAGCCACCACCACTGTGCTCTAGCTCTCTTTTCCGACGGCTCCGATCAGTCGTGTGAAGACACAACAGTGCCCTACAGTGGTCCTTAAGGTAGGTGATTTATCGAGCTGTGGATTTGAGTTCTTGGTCACTATTTTTGATCTGATCAGCGATCATCTTGCTTGTTATCATTTGGTGTCGTTTGGTGAAGGATTTCTAACAGAAAGGTTATACTACTAGCTCCATCTGATTGGATCACTGTTAGCTATGGAAGAAGAGGAGGTAAGGGGAATAAGGAGGATTTGCTGTGGTTTTATTAGTTCCGGCAGAGTTTCCTCCAGCAGCACTTGGTTTCTGCAGCGATTGTGAAGTGAGGTAAGGAATGGAAGAATTTCTTTTTTTCATATTTGTGGCAACATGTTCCGGATTTGAACTGGAAAAGGTTAAGAATAGAATGTATTCGAGTTTATTTAAGTAGGTTGGTTATATATAGATCTGATCAATTGAATAAAGGAAGGGTTAAGGTTAACGAAGTTAACCCTAATTGATTAGTTGGATTAGAATTTAATTTGGCTAATTTTGTGGTATGATAGAATTAGCTAAACTAGACCTTATGTTTAATATACAGGACCTTGACGCGAGACGAGTATCTCGGAGTCAGATTTGGACCATTTTATCGGATGCGGGTACTCTTGACTTATGTCATTTGATATACATAGTAGTGAATTTAACAAGTTGCATTAATTATGTCCTTTATTTGTTTCGGTTAGTCACTACCCAATATCTGATAAAGGATTGATTGATTGCTTGATTTGCATCCCATGTATACTTTATTTGTTTATACATGCTTATAGGGGGTAGTGATATACCATGCTTCACTATGTTCATGACCTAGGTTTTATACCTTCTGTGTACCTTTGGATTGTTTTGATTCGTTGACCTATGATGCACTTTTATATACATGTGGATTAGGTCAGGATATTTTGTGGTTAGTGTCATGCACCATTTGCATGATTGCATGCTGTGCGATAGTCCGCTCTATTATTGTTGAGTACATCGCCAGTTACATGGATCTGCACACACCACCACTCATGGGTCAGTGGTCGATTCAGGCAGAGTGTGTTGCAGCAGGGACTCTGTTAGGCACCGTTGGTCCGCTCATGGGTTATGTGACACAACGTGTTATCCGGCAGGGATTCCTCCCCGTCACTGTGTACCGGGAGATGAGAGCATTGCGCTTCCCCATTTATGATTTGGGGTAGGAGGATAGGTGTACTCCGACAGCATCCCGTCCACTCGGTCACTCATCAGGAGTAGTGACGACAGAGTGTACGGTTGTCACAGCCCTACCCACTCGGCCTCACTATTGTGTGAGATGTTCGACTGGCGTCAGGGGTGACCAGGACGCATCATTGGCATCATATGCATGATGCATTTATTGCTTGTGTTTATGTTTGCTGCATTTATATACTGCATATTGTTTGGATACCTATGTTTGACATGCATACAGGATTTCCCTATTCCTCGGACTGTTTGACCTTATACTCAGGTCCTGGTTAGTACAGTTTCCCTCCTGTTTACTTCAGATGCATTTTTATCTTTCTTATCAGGAGACTGTACGCATGATTAGTGCTAGGTGTTATTTCCCTATTTTGTATATCAGTTGTACCTACTGAGTGTTGGACTCACCCCGCCTCCATTGTTGATATTTGCAGGTTGATGCTGTCAGGAGAGAGTTCCAGTTGCTGGTCCCTGCAGACCTCGAGGATATGATTGGTTTTCTTTTGGTTTCTTTTCTGTTCTAGATTGTTTTGAACTTGTTAAGTTTTGGATTATTTTACTTATGGACATTGTAGGGATTTTATTATGTCGATGGATTTGGATTTAGATTTATTCTACTACGTGCCTGCCTGGACGGCAGAAGAGGTGAGTTCGTCGAATTTGAGCTTTACGAGTGTAGTTGAGTAGGGTGGATTTCGAGTCAGAGTACTATTGTTTGTGATTACTATTATTAACTGCGTGGTTGTGACAGCCAGAGGCTGAATATCTATATAAACTGCGTGGTAATTGTTTTTATTTATTGTTATTATTCCAGCCGCCTGTGGCTGAGGTATATGAGGATGTAGAGAAGTTTCAGATTGTCCACCGTACAGGGGAGATGCTGCCGAAATTTTCTCGGACAGAGACTCCTCTGGGGCGTGACGATACAATCATTCAAACATGTATATCAAACTGAACATGGAGTTATCATGCATATTCACAGGGAAATACTAAGCTGGAGCATGATACTGAGCTAAGCTATTACTGATCTGATACTAAAACTGTACTGAATTCATATAACTATTTTATGAACTTTTGAAAACTATATACATAATAGTTTAAAATAATAATCATGCTGTTGTTTGGGCCCGGCAACTGTACCTACTGTGCGCGCATCCCTAACTAGACCCGGGTTTGCAAGTCCCGAATTTAGAAAGGTTACTAGGTTATCTGAACCTAGGGACGACTGTGAGAGCCCAACCCAATGGATATCTAATCCAGTACAGTGTCACTAAAAATAAAATACTGAATATAGCTAGGAATTGCTTATTTTGTTGTTTCTAGGTTATCTGAACCTAGAGCTAGGTTATCTAAACCTAGAGGCGACTGTGGGAGCCCACCCATTGGACCGTAGTCCCATGTAAGCTGGAACTAGACTAATATTCTGATTTAAATGCTACTAATGCATTTAACTAAGCTGTTAAAAATATCTGGGGTAGTACTTAGCTACACTAATCATTTTGTCGAACACTCGGTGTACTCCAACTCTCCCCTCTAATAGGGAGACCACCTCTAGGCACCCGACAACGTCTAGAGCCTCCAACTGAAGGAGAACAACGTGTCTGGCTCATCTAGAGGTGCTCAACTAGATCCCTAATCTGCGAGGAGGGTTTAAACACACCCTAGGTATCGGAACAATCTGTATATAACTAAATTGATGCATAGAAAACCAAACGGAAGCTATTTATACTGCAAGTGAGGGGTTTCTTACCTCGTACACTAATTTCCTTATAATTCTATTCGCTAGAATTCTGGTGGAGGCAACCCCTTCGACAATCTTCTCGCGTCTATGCGTTCCTCTCGCGAAGAAGAGCGTCCTCTTGCCGGAGTTGTCGCCGGAAGATGACCTTGGGGCCCTAGGGAGGGAACCCTAGGATTCTGGTGGTTGGCGCCGAGAGAAGGAAGAAGAGGGAGAGGTGCGGCGTGAGGTTAGGGTGAGGAGGAGAAATTGCCGAACCAATTAAAAATAAACCAAACCCCACTTAAATTTTCTATTTATATTAAGTGGGTAATTTCACCCAACTCTAATATAAATTTAATTGCCTCCCTTTTCTTTCAGCACGGCCCTACTGGGTTCACTTGGTTTACTAAAGCTATCTATAAGTCATAGGGTTCGCTAGGTCTCGGGTTCAATTCCCGCGTAGGCTATTTTCGTTTTCTATTTATTTTTGCTACTTCCGCTATCCTAAAAATTCCGGAAAAAATATCTAAAAATTCCAGAATAATTATTGAATATTTATAATATAGTTTTAAGAATTTTCGGGCGTTACAATCCCCCATACCTTATAAAAAGCTCATCCTCGAACTTAGAATAATTCTGGGTATTTCTGTCTCATGCTGACTTCTGTCTCCCAAGTTGCCTCTTCTGCTGTGTGACTGTGACAAATAACCTTGACTAATGGTACTTCCTTGTTCCGCAATTTCTTAACTGCTCGGTCTATTATCTGAATAGGCCGACTGTCATAGCTGAGGTCTTTGCGGATCTGTACCGGTTGAGCTCAATCACCTGGGCGGCATCTGGGGTATGCTTCTTCAGCATAGAGACATGAAATACATTGTGGGCGGCTGACATTTCCTGGGGTAGCTCTAGCTCATATGCTACCTTGCCCACTCTTCTGCTGATGAGGTATGGTCCCACATATCTGGGACTCAGCTTGCCCTTCTTCCCAAAACGCATTACTCCCTTCATGGGGGCTACTCTGAGGAATACTGAATCCCCAACTGAAAACTCTAAAGGTCTGCGCCGTGTATCAGCATAGCTTTTCTGGCGGCTCTGAGCTGTCTCTATCCTCTGGCGGATCTGCTGTATAGCTTCTGTGGTATCTGCCACTAGATCTGTCTGAAGTTCTAGTTCTTTCTGTTCACCACTCTCATACCAGCAGATTGGAGATCTACACCTCCGCCCATAGAGAGCCTCATAAGGTGCCATACCGATAGTGGCCTGATAGCTGTTGTTGTATGTAAATTCTGCTAAACTCAGATATTTGCACCAACTTCCCTTGAAATCTAGGGCACATGCTCGGAGCATATCCTCGAGTACCTGATTTACTCGCTCCGTCTGTCCATCTGTCTGAGGGTGGAAGGCTGTGCTAAACTTTAACTTCGTGCCCAAAGCTGTCTGTACACACTCCCAGAAGTCTGATGTGAATCTGCTATCTCTGTCTGATATAATGGTTCGTGGGACTCCATGTAATCTAATGATCTCCTTGAGGTACAACTGTGCTAGCTGTTCCATAGAGTAGGATATCCTGATAGCTAAGAAGTGGGCTGATTTGGTCAATCTGTCAACTATTACCTAGATGGTATCAAAACCATTCGTGGTTCTGGGTAATCCCACTATGAAATCCATGGAAATATCCTCCCACTTCCATTCTGGTATCTGTATGGGTTGCAAAACTCCCCCTGGTCTCTGATGTTCTGCCTTAACCCTCTGACAGGTTAGGCAGGTGCTGACGTATCGAGCGATGTCTCTCTTCATCCCAGGCCACCAAAAACGTTTCTTCAAGTCCTGATACATTTCGGTGGAGCCAGGATGCATCGCATAGGGAGTCTTGTGAGTCTCATCTAAAATCTTCCTTCTGAGTTCTTCCTGATCTGGAACACATAATCTGTCGCCAAAGTACAACACCCCGCTAATGGACACTCTGAATTCTCCACTTCTAATTCTGCTAATTCTTGCTTGATTTTCTGAATTTCAGGATCCTGCTCCTGAGCTGTCTAGATGTCACCAAGCAAGGTAGACTCTAATGTCATAGTAGAGAGCTGTCCGACTATGAGTTCGAGACCGAAATCTGTGATCTCTTTCTGTAGGGACGGTGACATGGCTGCTAGAGATAATAGGGTAGCGCTGGACTTTCTGCTGAGGGCGTGTGCTACCATATTCGCTTTTCCTGGGTGGTAGAGGATATCTATGTCGTAGTCTTTGACCAGTTCTAGCCATCTGCGCTGTCGCATATTCAGATCCTTCTGAGTGAAGAAGTACTTCAGACTCTGATGATCTGTATACACTCTGCACTGAGCTCCATACAAGTAATGTCTCCAAATCTTGAGAGCGAACACCACTGCTGCAAGCTCAAGGTCATGAGTAGGATAGTTCTTCTCATAATCCTTAAGTTGTCTGGAGGCATAGGCAATCACCTTGCCATCTTGCATCAACACTGCTCCTAGTCCCAACTTCGAGGCATCACTATATATGTTAAAGCTATCTGTGTTCTCTGGTAGAGTCAGAATAGGTGCACTGGTCAATCTCCTTTTCAGCTCGCTGAAACTATTCTCACAGTCCTCTGTCCACTGAAATTTTCTGTTCTTTCTGGTGAGAGCGGTCAGTGGGGAGGCTATCCTGGAGAAGTCCTGTAGTAACCTGCTAATCCCAGAAAGCTTCTGATCTCACTAGCGTTCTTGGGTCTTTTCCAGTTACTCACGGCTTCTATTTTGCTGGGGTCTACCATGATACCATCCTTGGAGATGACGTGACCCAGGAAGGACACCTGATCTAGCCAAAATTCACATTTGGTGAACTTGGCGTACAGCTGATTCTGCTGAAGGGTCTGTAACACTATTCTCAGGTGCTCTGCGTGTTCTTCCTGAGTTCTCGAATAGATAAGGATGTCATCAATGAATACGATGACAAACTTATCTAAGTATTCTCTGAATACTCTGTTCATAAGGTCCATGAAAGTAGCTGGAGCATTTGTCACACCGAAGGGCATGACTACGAACTCGTAGTGTCCGTATCTGGTCCTGAAAGCTGTCTTAGGTATATCCCCTTCCTTGACGTTCACCTGATGATAACCTGATCTGAGATCTATTTTAGAGAACACCGCTGCTCCCTTTAATTGATCAAACAGGTCATCTATTCTGGGAAGAGGATACCTGTTCTTGATTGTGACTTGGTTCAGTGCCCGGTAGTCTATACACAGGCGCATGCTCCCGTCTTTCTTCTTCACGAACAATACAGGTGCTCCCCATGGTGAGTGAGTATATCCTCGCATTGGTCATAGCTGGAGGGGCTTCTAACCTGCCCTGGCTAATATGTGGACCATCTAAAGCGGCCTGCATCTGATGTAACTGAGCTGGCTGGCCTCCATACTGAATCGGCCATGGCTGAGGAAGACTGGTCTTGTTTGGACACTGCTTGGCCATATGCCCTTCCTGTCCGCATTCAAAGCATCCTCGTGTGCCCTTACGACCAACTCCAGGGTGGAATTTCCCACAAGCGGCACACTTTGGATAACTGGGCTGCTTGCTAGCTGGTCCTCCTTTTGGGTAACTCCCTGGTTTGCGCTTGTTGCTGGAGTTCCCTTTCCAGTTAGAGCCATGGGAGCTGTGGCCCTGCTGTTTCTGAGTGCCTGAGCCTCCTTGACCTTTAGCTTCTGAGAGGACTTGCTTCTGCTGCTTGATGTTATTCTGGTAATGCTCAGTGATTAGAGCACTGCTCACTAATTCTTCTGTGATTTGTGGCCTATGAACACCACCAGCCACGTTCATTGCTATTTCCGGCCTCAGCATCTTGAGCATCAACCGGATTCGTTCCCTTTCTGTGCTGACTAGTTCAGGGCATAGACGAGTCATCCTGTTGAATTTCTTCACGGCTTCCTCAACTGATAGGTTGCCCTGACGAAACTCAATGAACTCGTCGTAGTGGCGGTTGGTGACCCGCATGTGAAAGAACTCCTCAAAGAATTCTTTCTCGAAGTCTGCCCATGTCATCTGGTTCACTGGGCGCTTCGCTCTGATTCTCTCCCACCACATACGTGCATCTCCTGTCAAGCAGAAGGAGGCGCACTTCACCTTCTCATGTTCTGGCCAGTCCAGAAGCTCCATCGTACTCTCCAGTGTTTTGAACCATGCCTGAGCATCCCATGGTTCACTGCTGCCTGAGAAATTTTATGGCTTGACTCTCTGCCACTGGATCAGATAGGCTTCTCTCTGCCTCCCGCTGCTGAGGCTACTGGTGCCGTAGGTGGACTGGTGGAACCTCTAAGACCACTGGTGTCGCTAAGTTAGGCTCCGGGGTGACAGTGTGTAAGTGCTCACTGCTAGCCCTAAGACGTGGCTACGATACTCTACGTACATAGTACTTTGTAAGGTCCGGGAGGCACCGAACGCCGCCTCATGCTTTGGGGCTCGGTCCGCCTTCTACCGGGCGTCCTCGTGCCATTTCTAAAGACATGAAGGACATACATGACTAACACAAGCATAATTGAGTAACTATTGTTATCATGTTAACTACTATCATAAACAAGCATGCTTCAGTTATATCTGAACATGAAAACAAGAAACATAAAGAAAGTGAGAGATGTTCTTACTTGGAAGCTGCAGGTACAATGTTGATGTGTGTGTAGGAAGTATGGAACTCTGCTCTGATACCACTCTATAACGACCCGCCTCCTACTGACTAGGCTGCGAGGTCGATCGTTACGTAATGTTGTGCTAAATTACTATTGCAGAAATCTGGATTGATTAAAATTTTACTAAACTGATTACTGTAAAATCTGAACTTAATATTCTAGGTGTACCTAGGAGTTGTACATGTTGGTTGCTACTCGGAAAACCTATAGGTTCCACTGTACAAAAATTTTGTACAAAGGTCTGAACCTTTTCCTAGCTACCATGTGTTCTTTTAAATTAAATTTTGGATCGCCTGCGGAACTTAACACGTTTGATCCAAAACTTAATCTATTTGTTCTTTTAGGTTTTGACTTGGATCTCCTGCGAAACTTTACACGTTCGACCCAAGTCTCCTTAAGTTATTAATTCCATTAAATATTAATTTCCATAATTGGTTCCCAGTACTGACGTGGCGAGGCACATGGCCTTCTTGGATATAGGAGCAACCACCACCGACTAGACAAAACCTTTTATAGAAAGCTAATATTTAATTTCCTAAAATAACTTTAGGTTAACCAAAGAGAACAATCAAATCACAAGGAAAAGAAAAAACAAAAGAACACAGCATCGAAAAAACATATTCAAAATTCTAGAACGTAAGCCTCTTGTATTTGGTATTATTTCCATAAATAACTAGCATGATGCGGAAATAAAAATTACTAGTTATACCTTGTAGAAAAACCTCTTGATCTTCTACCGTATTCCTCTTCTAACCTCGGACGTTGTGTGGGCAACGATCTACCGAGATGAGAAACCACCAACCACCTTCTTCTCCTCCAAGCAAGGTTCGGCCACAAAGGAAAACTTCACCAAGGAGAAAAACCAAAATACTAACCAAGCTCCAAGAGATGCTAGCTTTCTCTCCTTCTTCTTCTTCTTCTCCAAGTAGTATCCGACCACCACAAGAGCTCCAAGGGAGAGAGAGAGGTTCGGCCACCACAAGAGGAAGAGAGGGAGAGGATGGCTGGCCACATCAAGGAACAAAAGAGGGAGAGAAATAATAGATGTTGTGTCTCTTGAAGGCACCCTCACCCCTTCTTTTATATTCCTTGGCCTAGGCAAATTAGGAAATTTAATTACAATAAAATTTTCTTAATTTCCTTGACATGATTTAATTGAGAAAAATAAAATAAAATTTCCCCAATAAAAATCAAGTGGCCGGCCACATCAATGAAAACAAAATTGGACAAGTTTTAATCAACAATTAAAACTTCCTAATTTGTTTCCGGAAATTTTAAAAAATAAAATTTCTCTTCAAATCTCTTCATGGTTGATAAAAAGGAAATTTCTATAATTTTAATTTTACAACATGTGAATAATTTTTTAAAGAGAAAATAAAATATATCTCACCAATCTACATGTAAAGCCCGAAAAAAATTCCCAAATTTATTTTAGAAATATTCTAGGATTTTTCTGGAATTTTTAGATATTTTTCCGGAATTTTCCGAGTAGCGGAAGTAGCAAAAAGAAATATAAGCGTAAAACGGCCTAGGCGGGGATTGAACCCGAGACCTATGATTTAGAGGGACAATGTCATAACCAGTTGACCCAGCAGGGCTGTGCTGAAAGAGGAGGGGAACGATTATATTTAAGTTGGGTTTAGCCGAATTAACCACTTAATATAAATAGAAGGTTTAAGTGGGTTTGGTTTATTTTTGCTTGGTTCGACAACCTTCTCCCTCTCCAAACCCTCAACGCCGACGCCACCCTCTCCTCTCCCTCACGCACGGCACACCAAGCCCCAAGGTCCCTAGGGCCATCTTCCGGCGACGACTCCTACACGAAAGAGGCTCTCCTCCGCGAGAGGAACGCGAAGACGTGAGCGGATCGTCGAGAGGACCACCTCCACCGGAGTTCTAGCGAATAGAATCGTAAGAAATTACGATTAGAAGGTAAGAAACCCCTCACCTGCGGTATAATAGCTCCGTTCGTTTATATGCATTAGTTATTAGCTATATGTGTAGTTTCCGGCACCTAGGATGTGTTTTAACCCTTCTCGAAGATTAGGAATTTAGTTAGCACCTTTAGATGGGCCGGACACGTTTATTCTCCTTCAGTTGGAGATCATAGACGCGGTTGGGTGCCTAGAGGTGTCTTTCCTAATGCAGAGAGGGGTTGAAGCACACCAAGTGTTCGAAAAAGGGGTTAGTTTAGCTAATTACCCTTCAGTTATGTTTATTAGCCCAGCTTTCCGCACAGTATAGCTTAGCAGTAATGTAGCGATTCGCCTTACAGCCTAGTAGTTAGAAGGCGGGTCGTTACAGAGTGGTATCAGAGCCGTGTTCCATACTTCCTACACACACATCAGCATTGTACCTGCAGCTCCCAAGTAAGGATACCTCTACTCTCCTTAATGTTCTTGTTTATAGCTACAGTTCATGTTATATGTTTCTTGCTTATAATTACAGTTCATGTTATATGCTTGTGCTTGTTAGTACATGGTAGTTTAATCATGATATCAGAAATTTTATAACTGTGATAGTATTAGTTATACATATGTTCTCTATGTCATTAGAAATGGCACGAGGACGCCCAGCAAAAAGGGCACTAGCCAGTGAGCCCCAGCAAGAGGCAGGCAGTTCAGTGCCTCCTCCAGATCTTACAGCATTAGTAGAATCTGACGACTCCAGAAGTCTTAGAGGTTCCACCAGCCCAGCCTACAGCGCTAGCGCCAGCACCAGTACCAGCACCAGCAGTCCCAGCAGCTGAGCCAAGAAAGGAAGCCTATCTGATCCAGTGGCAGCGAGTCAAGCCAGAGAACTTCTCAGGCACTAGTGAACCATGGGATGCACAAGCATGGTTCAAAACACTGGAGAGCACGATGGAGCTTCTGGACTGGCCAGAACACGAGAAGGTGAAGTGTGCCTCCTTCTGCCTGACAGGAGACGCACGCATGTGGTGGGAAAGAATCAGAACGAAGCGCCCAGTGAATCAGATGTCATGGGGGGACTTCGAGAAGGAATTCTTTGAGGAGTTCTTTCACATGCGGGTTACAAACCGCCACTACGACGAGTTCACGGAGTTTCGTCAGGGCAACCTTTCAGTGGAGGAAGCCGTGAAGAAATTCAACAGGTTGGCTCGTCTATGTCCAGAGTTAGTCAGCACAGAGAAGGAACGAGTCCGGTTGATGCTCAAGATGCTGAGGCCCGAGATCGCAGTGAACGTGGCTGGTGGCATTCATAGGCCATGGACCACGGAGGAGCTAGTGAGCAGTGCCTTGACCACAGAGCATTACCAGAAGCAACAGAAGCAAGTCTCCTCAGAGTACAAAGGCCAAGGAAGCTCTCACACTCAGAAACAGCAAGGCCACAGCTCCAACTGGAAAGGGAACTCCAACAGCAAGCGCAAATCAGGGAGTGACTCAAAAGGAGGACCATCTAGCAAGCGACCCAGTTATCCAAAGTGTGCTACTTGTGGGAAATTCCACCCAGGGGTTTGTCGCAAGGGCACACGAGGATGCTTTGAATGTGGACAAGAAGGGCACATGGCCAAGCAGTGCCCGAACAAGACCGGTCTTCCTCAGCCACAGCAGATTCAGTATGCAGGCCAGCCAGCTCAGTTACATCAGATGCAGGCCGCTCTAGAAGGTCCACTTATCAGCCAGGGCAGATTAGAAGCCCCTCCAGCTTTAGCGAATGCGAGGATCTACGCACTCACCAGAGAGGACGTAGCCAATGCCTCGACAGTTGTCACAGGTCAGATTAGCATTTTTCAGTATAGTGCTACTGTTCTATTTGATACTGGGGCAACCCATTCATATATAGCCAGGATGTTCTCCGAAAAATTAGAGGTACCTCCAGAGATACTCAGCGGTCAGTTTTTGACGACGCTACCTTCAGGAGAGATCATGGCGTCCACGCGCAGTGCCGGTCATTATAGCAGACAGGGAGCTCTTTTGCGATCTGATAGTGCTAGAAATGACCGACTATGACGTTATCTTCGGAATGGACTTTTTGGTCAAATACGGTGCCTCTATCGAGTGCCGTAAACAGAAAGTCACGTTCCAACCTGAAGCGGAAGCACAGTTCGAATTCGTCGGGGAACCAAGGAGAAAGGCCAAGAGGTTTCTCTCAGCTATGAAGGCACAGAAGTTACTGGATTCAGGATGCACGGGATTCTTAGCACACGTAGTCAGCACCAGTCAGGACAGGGACCAACAGCTAGTAGAGGTTCGAGTCGTTTGCGACTACCCAGCAGTCTTCCCTGAGGAGCTACCAGGCTTAGCACCAGACAGGGAGATTGAATTTGAGATAGAGCTCATCCCCGGCACAAATCCAATTTCCAAGGCACCGTACCGCATGGCTCCAGCAGAACTGAAGGAACTTCAGGAGCAACTACAGGAGCTTCTTGACAAAGGTTTCATACGCCCGAGTCACTCACCATGGGGAGCGCCTGTGTTGTTCGTGAAGAAGAAGGATGGAAGCATGCGACTGTGCATAGACTACAGATCACTGAACCAAGTCACAATCAAGAACAGGTATCCCCTTCCCAGAATAGATGACCTGTTCGATCAGTTGAAGGGAGCAGTGTTCTCTAAGGTAGATCTCAGATCAGGTTATCATCAAGTAAAGGTTAAAGAAGGGGATATACCCAAGACAGCATTCAGAACTAGATACGGACACTACGAGTTCGTAGTCATGCCCTTTGGCGTGACCAATGCTCCAACTACATTCATGGATCTCATGAACAGAGTATTCAGGGAGTATTTAGATAAGTTTGTTATTGTGTTTATCGATGACATTCTTATCTATTCAGGAACTCAGGAAGAACATGCAAAGCACCTGAAGACAGTATTGCAGACACTTCAGCAGAACCAACTTTACGCCAAGTTCACGAAATGTGAATTTTGGCTAGATCAGGTGTCCTTCCTGGGTCACATCATCTCAAAGGATGGTATTATGGTAGATCCCAGCAAGATAGAAGCAGTAAGTAACTGGAAGAGACCTAAGAACGCCAGCGAAATCAGGAGCTTTCTGGGATTAGCAGGATATTACAGAAAGTTTGTAGAGGACTTCTCCAGGATAGCCTCCCAACTGACAGCTCTTACCAGAAAGAACAGAAAGTATCAGTGGAGAGCTTCAGCGAGCTAAAAAGGAGATTGACCAGTGCTCCTATTTTGGCTCTACCAGACGACACCAGCAGCTTTGACATCTATAGTGATGCCTCTAAGTTGGGACTAGGAGCAATCTTGATGCAAAATGGCAAGGTGATTGCCTATGCCTCAGACAACTCAAGGATTATGAGAAGAATTACCCTACTCATGACCTTGAGCTTGCAGCATAGTGTTCGCTCTCAAAATTTGGAGACATCACTTATATGGAGCTCGGTGCAGAGTGTATACAGATCATCGAGTCTGAAGTACTTCTTCACTCGGAAGGATCTGAATATGCGACAGTATGGCTTGAGCTGGTCAAGGACTACGATATAGACATCCTCTACCATCCAGGGAAAGCCAATAAGGTAGCAGATGCACTTAGCAGGAAATCCAGTGCTACCTTATTGTCTCTTACAGCCATGTCACCGCCCCTACAGAAGGAGATCGTGGATTTCGGTCTCGAGCTCATCGTGGGACAGCTCTCTACTATGACCTTAGAGTCTACCTTGCTTGGTGATATTCAGTCAGCTCAGGATCAGGACCCTGAGATTCAGAAAATCAAGCAAGGGCTAGCAGAATCAGAAAGTAGAGAATTCAGAGTGTCCGATAGCGGGGTGTTGTATTTTGGCGACAGACTCTGTGTTCCAGATCAGGAGGAGCTACGGAGACAGATTTTAGATGAGGCTCACAGGACTCCCTACGCGATGCATCCAGGCTCCACCAAAATGTATCAAGACCTGAAGAAACACTTTTGGTGGTCCGGGATGAAGCGAGACATCGCCAGATATGTTAGCATCTGCCTCACCTGTCAGAGGGTCAAGGCAGAACATCAGCGACCAGGAGGAGTTCTGCAGCCTATACAGATTCCAGAATGGAAGTGGGAGGATATCTCGATGGACTTCATAGTGGGGCTACCCAGAACCACAAATGGTTTTGATGCCATCTGGGTAATAGTTGACAGGTTGACTAAATCAGCCCACTTTCTAGCTATCAAGATATCCTACTCCATGGAGAAGCTAGCTCAGTTGTATCTCCAGGAGATCGTCAGACTACATGGAGTCCCACGAACCATCATTTCGCATGAGACAAGAGATTCACATCACACTCGGGAGTGTGTACAACAAGATTGGGCACGGTTAAAATTCAAGATGCCTTTCCATCCTCGACATGGATGGTCGACGGAGCGAGTAAATCGTGCATCAAGATATGCTCCGAGCTTGTGCCCTAGATTTCAAGGAAGTTGGTGCAAATATCGGTCTAGCGGAATTTGCATACAACAACAGCTATCGAGCCACTATCGGCATGGCACCTTATGAGGCACTCTATGGGCGGAGGTGCGGATCACCAACTGTATGAGAGTGGTGAATGAATGAACTAGAACTCAGAGATCTAGTAGCGGCTACCACAGCCATACAACAGATTCGCCAGAGGATAGAGACAAGACAGAGTCAGCCGAAGAGCTATCTTGATACACGCAGCACCCCTAGAGTTCTCGATGGGGATACAGCTTTTCCTCGAGTAGCTCCCATGAAGGAGTCATGCGTTGGGAAGAAGGGCAAGCTAGCTCCCGGATATGTGGGACCATACCTTATCACGAAGAGAGTGGGCAAGGTAGCATATGAGCTAGAGCTACCTCGGGAGATGTCAGCGGTCCACAACGTATTCCATGTCTCCATGCTGAAGAAGCATATTCCAGACGCCACCAGTGATTGAGCCCCAGTTGGTACAGATTCGTGATGATAGTCGGCCTATTCAGATAATAGACCGAGCGGTAAAGAAATTACGGAACAAGGAAGTACCATTAGTTAAAGTCACCTGGCAAAATCACACAGCAGAGGCGACTTGGGAGACAGAGGCCAGCATGAGACAGAAGTACCCAGAATTGTTTTAAGTTCGGGGACGAACTTTTTATAAGGTATGGGGGATTGTAAAGCCCGAAAAAAATTCCCAAATTTATTTTAGAAATATTCTAGGATTTTTCTGGAATTTTTAGATATTTTTCCGGAATTTTCCGAGTAGCGGAAGTAGCAAAAAGAAATATAAGCGTAAAACGGCCTAGGCGGGGATTGAACCCGAGACCTATGATTTAGAGGGACAATGTCATAACCAGTTGACCCAGCAGGGCTGTGCTGAAAGAGGAGGGGAACGATTATATTTAAGTTGGGTTTAGCCGAATTAACCACTTAATATAAATAGAAGGTTTAAGTGGGTTTGGTTTATTTTTGCTTGGTTCGACAACCTTCTCCCTCTCCAAACCCTCAACGCCGACGCCACCCTCTCCTCTCCCTCACGCACGGCACACCAAGCCCCAAGGTCCCTAGGGCCATCTTCCGGCGACGACTCCTACACGAAAGAGGCTCTCCTCCGCGAGAGGAACGCGAAGACGTGAGCGGATCGTCGAGAGGACCACCTCCACCGGAGTTCTAGCGAATAGAATCGTAAGAAATTACGATTAGAAGGTAAGAAACCCCTCACCTGCGGTATAATAGCTCCGTTCGTTTATATGCATTAGTTATTAGCTATATGTGTAGTTTCCGGCACCTAGGATGTGTTTTAACCCTTCTCGAAGATTAGGAATTTAGTTAGCACCT
Source organism: Zingiber officinale (assembly GCF_018446385.1). Lineage (NCBI taxonomy): Eukaryota > Viridiplantae > Streptophyta > Magnoliopsida > Zingiberales > Zingiberaceae > Zingiber > Zingiber officinale. Next base: position 60,230,608 of record NC_055992.1, read on the forward strand.
TTAGATGGGCCGGACACGTTTATTCTCCTTCAGTTGGAGATCATAGACGCGGTTGGGTGCCTAGAGGTGTCTTTCCTAATGCAGAGAGGGGTTGAAGCACACCAAGTGTTCGAAAAAGGGGTTAGTTTAGCTAATTACCCTTCAGTTATGTTTATTAGCCCAGCTTTCCGCACAGTATAGCTTAGCAGTAATGTAGCGATTCGCCTTACAGCCTAGTAGTTAGAAGGCGGGTCGTTACACTACAAATAAGGAAAGAGATCTAATCTCTTTCTTTAATCTTTTGTAGATCTTTTACAAGAGAGATATTTTAATTTTAATTCTCTTTAATGAATTATATCTACATAATAAAAATTAAAATTAAATTTCTTTTTTAATTTTATTTGGCCGGCCCTACTAGCTTGGGTTCAAGCTAGGGCCGGCCACCCAATCTTATACCTAGGCCGGCCCTAGCTTGTTCCCAAGCTAGCTTGGCCGGCCCCTATTGGGTGGGTATAGAAGGTGGGTATAGGTGGGTATAGAACTCTATAAATAAGAGGCTATGATAGGGACCGAGAGGAGGAATTGGTTTTGGTCTCCCTATAAAATTAAGCATCCCGTGTTCGCCCCGAACACACAACTTAATTTTATCAATAATAATTCATTCCACTAGAGAACTATTATTGAACTACCGCACCAATCCCAAATTACATTTTTGGGCTCCTTCTTATTATGAGTGTGTTAGTCTCCCTGTGTTTAAGATATCGAATGTCCACTAATTAAGTGAGTTACTGACAACTCATTTAATTAATATCTTAGTCCAAGAGTAGTACCACTCAACCTTATCGTCATGTCGGACTAAGTCCACCTGCAGGGTTTAACATGACAATCCTTATGAGCTCCTCTTGGGGGCATTCTCAACCTAGTATCTCTAGGACACAGTTTCCTTCTATAATCAACAACACACACTATAAGTGATACCATTTCCCAACTTATCGGGCTTATTGATTCATCGAACTAAATCTCACCCATTGATAAATTAAAGAAATAAATATTAAATATATGTGCTTGTTATTATATTAGGATTAAGAGCACACACTTCCATAATAATCGAGGTCTTTGTTTCTTTATAAAATCAGTATAAAAGAAACGACCTCAAATGGTCCTACTCAATACACTCTAAGTGTACTAGTGTAATTATACAGTCAAGATAAATTGATACCTAATTACACTACGACCTTCTAATGGTTTGTTCCTTTCCATTTTGGTCGTGAGCTACTGTTTATAATTTATAAGGTACTGATAACATTATCTTCTGCATATGACACCACATGCTATGTTATCTACAATATAAATTAATTGAACAACTACAAACAAATGTAGATAATTTGACCAAATGTGATTCTTTATTCAAGACAAATGTTTACAAAAGCTTAGGCTTTCAGTATACACTCCAACAATCTCCCACTTATACTAATGACTAAGCTACCATATCTTCTACCATACATCTGATTCCCATTCCCTCCACATGCCGATCAAAAGATTTCGCCGGAAGGGCCTTAGTGAAAGGATCTGCCAGGTTATCCGCTGATACAATCTTGGCGATGACTACTTCTCCTCGCTTCACGATATCTCGTATCAGGTGGTACTTGCGCTCTATATGTTTACTTGCCTTATGAGCTCGTGGTTCCTTCGAATTTGCAATCAAGACTATTATCACAATAAATTGTGATAATTTTGGGCAAACCAGAATCACATCTAAGTCCATTAGAAAGTTCCCGAGCCATACCGCTTCTTTAGCGCCTCAGAGGCTACATACTCGACTTCCATGGTTGAGTCCGATACGCATTTGCTTAACACTCCTCCATGAAATGGCTCCACCTCCTAAAGTAAACACATAGCCCGATGTAGACTTACTATTGTCCCTATCTGATTGGAAATCAGAATCGTGTAACCCACTGCTTGGTAAATTAGCATATAATCTCTAGTCCTTCTCAGGTACTTTAATATATGTTTTACCGCAGTCCAATGTCCTTGTCCAGGGTTACTCTGATATCTGCTGACCATGCCCACGGCAAAACAAATATCATGTCTCGTACATAGCATTGCATACATAAGGCTTCCTACAGCCGAAGCATAAGGAACTGCTTTCATGTCTTCTATCTCCTTTGATGTCTTCGGAGACATCTCTTTAGATAGAGCTATTCCATGCCTAAAAGGTAAGAAACCTTTCTTGGAATCCTGCATACTAAAACGAGCAAGGATTGTATCTATATATGAAGCTTGGGACAGACACAACATTCTTTTCTTGCGAGCCCTTATCACTTTGATCCCAAGAATGTGTGCACACTCTCCTAAGTCCTTCATATCAAATTGTTTGGACAACCATACCCTTACATCTGATAATACCTTGACATTGTTGCCAATTAACAAAATATCATCTACGTATAGTACAAGAAATACCACCACGTTTCCGTTACACTTCTTATATACACAAGACTCATCCGGACTTTGAATAAATCCATATGACTGGATTACTTCATTAAACCTAATGTTCCAAGATCTTAAAGCTTGCTTCAGTCCATAAATGGACCGATTGAGCTTACACACTAGATGCTCTTTGCCTTTTTCAATGAACCCTTCTGGTTGCTTCATATGGATGTTTTCTTCAAGACTTCCATTAAGGAAAGCTGTCTTGACATCCATTTGCCAAATCTCATAATTCATATGAGCATTAACAGATAAGAATATCCGGATAGACTTAAGCATGGCTACCGGTGAAAAGGTTTCCTCATAATCGATTCCCTCTTTCTGAGTATACCCTTTCGCAACAAGCCTAGCTTTGAAGGTTTCTACCTTCCCGTCTGTCCCTCTTTTCCTTTTGTAGATCCACTTACATTCAACGGCTTTTACACCATCAGGTGGTTCTACAAGCTCCCAGACCTTATTAGAGTACATAGACTCTATTTCAGAATTCATCGCCTTTTGCCAAGATGCTGCATCTATATCTTGGAGTGCTTCGTCATATGACCGGGGATCAGGTTCATGTTTACCCGGGATCAAGTCCGAAGACTCTCCCAAAAACATGAATCTCTCAGGCTGCCTTACAACCCTCCCACTACGACGAGGCACTGTCTGTGGTTGTGTATCATGTGTGACACGTGTTGCAGTCTCTTGTGGTACTTCATCTTGTACTGTTGGTACTAAAGTAGACGTGTCCTCTCTTAGTTCTTCTAAAACAACTTTACTACTGGGCTTGTGATCCATTATATAGTCTTCTTCTAAAAACTGGGCATTGGTGCTAACAATGACCTTCTGGTCTTTAGGACTATAAAATAAACCACCTTTCGTTCCTTTGGGATATCCTACAAACACGCGAACTTCTGTACGAGATTCTAACTTATCAGCATCTGGTTTCAGCACATGTGCTGGACTACCCCAAATCCGAATATGTCTTAGACTGGGTTTTCGCCCATTCCACAATTCTATGGGAGTAGAAGAAACTGATTTAGAAGGTACTAAGTTCAAAACGTATACTGCTGTTTCCAGAGCATATCCCCAAAACGAATTTGGTAATTCTGAATAACTCATCATCGATCTAACCATCTCCATAAGAGTCCTATTCCTTCGTTCTGCTACACCATTCTGTTGGGGTGTTCCAGGTGCAGACAATTGGGATTGAATCCCGGCCTCTGATAAGTAATTCCTAAACTCTCCTAAGAGGTATTCGCCACCACGATCTGACCGTAGTGTCTTGATACTTTTACCTAGTCGTTTCTCCACATCAGCCTTGTATTCTTTGAACTTATCAAAGCACTCGGACTTGCGGCGCATTAGGTAAATGTATCCATATCTTGAATAATCGTCTATGAAAGAGACAAAATATTCAAAACCTCCTCTTGCCTGGACAGACATAGGACCACACAAATCAGAGTGAACCAATTCTAACACTTCTTTGGCTCTATACCCCTTGGCCTTGAACGGCCTCTTGGTCATTTTACCTTCCAAGCAAGATTCACAAGTTGGAAAATTTTCCAACTCAAATGAACTCAAAAGTCCATCGGCTATAAGCCTCTGAATCCTACTTAAGTTAATATGACCAAGCCTTAGATGCCAAAGATATGCTTGGTTCATTTCCGAAGGTTCTTTTCTCTTATTAGAGTTAGAAGATGAGTTATAAATTTCCATGTTTTATTTGTGGAAGAAATTGGATTTAAAGTATACAAATTGCCAACTAATGCACCAGAACAGATAATCACTTTATTTCTTTTAATAACTACATCGTTACTGAAAGAAACTGAATATCCATCTAAAAACAGTTTAGAAACTGAAATTAAATTCTTTCTAAAACTGGGTACATAAAGACAATTTCTTAAAATCAAATTTCTATTTCTACTAAAAGATAAGTAGACGTCTCCCACTGCAACAGCTGCCACCTTAGTAGCATTGCCCATGTAGACGGTAATCTCTCCTTCAGATAGTCGTCGGGTTTCAACCCCTGCAAGGAATTGCAGACATGATCAGTGGCTCCCGTATCTACACACCAGGTGCTGGTAGATAACACCGCTAAACATGTTTCAACAACTAGAGTATGAGATATACCTTTGTTTTGGTTCCTACGAGGACAGTCCGCCTTCCAATGTCCTGCCTGCTTACAGATGAAGCACTTGCCCTTCGGCTTCTTCATTCCAGCTTTAAATCCCGTACTCTGAGATTTATTCACTTTCTTTGCTGAACCAGCTTGTTTCTTCTTCTTCTTTCCTTTCGGTTTAGAAGTAGAACCATTTTCAGCATAGTGAATTTGAGCATTGTGACGAAATAATCCTTCTGCTTCTTGAAGTTCTGTCAGTAGTTCCGCTAATGAATAAACCCTCTTATTCATATTATAGTTCAGGCGAAACTGCTCAAAACTTCTAGGTAGCGTTTGGAGGATCATATCGATCTGGGTTTCCCCATCAATTTCTCCTCCAAGGATCTGTATCTCGTTCAGATAAGCCATCATCTTTAGGATATGATCCCTCACGGAGTACCCTCTTGCATGGTGGTTGTCATTATTTTTCTCATGGCTTCTTGCCTAGAAGTCCTACCCTGATGACCAAAGAGTTCCTTGAGATTGTTCATAATATCATAGGTAAATCTTGATGCTGATGTTGCAATACATTTGACATTGAAGCCAAAATGTAACACCGCGCCATCTCATCTGCTTTTACCCATTTCCTATGATATTCAATCTCCTCTTGGGTAGATTCACCAGTAGGTGCATCAGGGCACTGCTCAGTCAGTACAAATTTATAGCTTTCAGCAGTAAGAACAATGTCCAGGTTTCTTTTCCAATCTATGTAGTTTGGTCCAGTAAGTCTATTCTGTTGAAGTATGATGGACAGTGAGTTGAAAGACATCCTAAGAATCACAAATAACTTTTGGTTAGAACTCTAAATTTAGAATAATATTGATTCCTCAAACAATACTATTTTAAATTAACCAACACCTTAAAACACCGTGAATTTTGTATGCCACGTTAGTGTGGACGTATACAAATTCAACATTTGTAAAAAGAGGGTTTTATCCCATTAATTTTATTATCTTGTCAACCTAACTTTTTGACAAATAAAATTAATAGTTGGTATCTTTTGGTCACACAAATAATAGCAGTGACTCCGATGGGGAGGATACTATTAGATGTGTCTTAGTGTATATCATTACTTGACACTAAGTCCATTAATAAGATTATGCCTCTTCCGTTGGGGAAGATCACACGCTCTTAATTAACTTCCTATAGTCATCCAAAAATGGAAGTCTGTTCTAGTGATCCGCAAACAAGCTCATCCGTTATGGAGGAAGGCACTCAGAGCCAACGCGCAAGCTTGTTTGCATCACTTACAAACCAGTAATGGAGACCATGGGATTTATTTAAAAATCCCTCTCCCACTTAGTTATTTATAAATGAGGAATTTTAACTATGCTAGCCTACTAAAACTTGTAAACTAACATGCACACACAGCATTATATAAAAGCAATAAATAGAAATTTTAATTTTCAACTATTATGACTTTTATCTCTAATTGTTCTCCGTGTGTTGTCATCCCAAGCTGCTGCCATATTTGGCCACCGCCACCGGGTCTAGCTGTTGCTCCTAGTTCCGCTGCGCCTCTGGTCCTTAGAAGGTTCCACGCTTTGCAAGATTCGATCCGCGACATAAATAGAATTTTACATTTTGATCCTATATTCCATAAAAGGAATGTACATGTATCTAGATCAAAAAATAAAATCCTAATAAAACTAAATACAGCTCCTGCTGTATTTTAATACAATCATGCACACACAGATAAATGCCCTTGACATGTCCAAGGGTCCAATCACACACATAATAACTAAAAGCCATAATAGTTGGATCCTGCATCCACAAAGTTAGCACATCCTACTATTAACCTGCCTAAATTATGTATGACATGTGCATAATTAAACTAAATACCAAATACCCAGAGGCAAAACCCTAGCTCTGATACCAATTGTTGGTTGCTACTCGAAAACCTATAGGTTCCACTGCATAAAAATTTTGTACAAAGGTCTGAACCTTTTCCTAGCTACCATGTGTTCTTTAAATTAAATTTTGGATCGCTGCGAGAACTTAACACGTTTGATCCAAAACTTAATCTATTTGTTCTTTTACGTTTTGACTTGGATCTCCTGCGAAACTTTACACGTTCGACCCAAGTCTCCTTAAGTTATTAATTCCATTAAATATTAATTTCCATAATTGGTTCCCAGTACTGACGTGGCGAGGCACATGGCCTTCTTGGATATAGGAGCAACCACCACCGACTAGACAAAACCTTTTATAGAAAGCTAATATTTAATTTCCTAAAATAACTTTAGGTTAACCAAAGAGAACAATCAAATCACAAGGAAAAGAAAAACAAAAGAACACAAGATCGAAAAACATATTCGAAATTCTAGAACGTAAGCCTCTTGTATTTGGTATTATTTCCATAAATAACTAGCATGATGCGGAAATAAAAATTACTAGTTATACCTTGTAGAAAATCTCTTGATCTTCTACCGTATTCCTCTTCTAACCTCGGACGTTGTGTGGGCAACGATCTACCGAGATGAGAAACCACCAACCACCTTCTTCTCCTCCAAGCAAGGTTCGGCCACAAAGGAAAAACTTCACCAAGGAGAAAACCAAAATACTAACCAAGCTCCAAGAGATGCTAGCTTTCTCTCCTTCTTCTTCTTCTTCTCCAAGTAGTATCCGGCCACCACAAGAGCTCCAAGGGAGAGAGAGAGGTTCGGCCACCACAAGAGGAAGAGAGGGAGAGGATGGCTGGCCACATCAAGGAACAAAAGAGGGAGAGAAATAATAGATGTTGTGTCTCTTGAAGGCACCCTCACCCCTTCTTTTATATTCCTTGGCCTAGGCAAATTAGGAAATTTAATTACAATAAAATTTTCTTAATTTCCTTGACATGATTTAATTGAGAAAAATAAAATAAAATTTCCCCAATTAAAATCAAGTGGTCGGCCACATCAATGAAAACAAAATTGGACAAGTTTTAATCAACAATTAAAACTTCCTAATTTGTTTCCAGAAATTTTAAAAAATAAAATTTCTCTTCAAATCTCTTCATGGTTGATAAAAAGGAAATTTCTATAATTTTAATTTTACAACATGTGAATAATTTTTTAAAGAGAAAATAAAATATATCTCACCAATCTACAAATAAGGAAAGAGATCTAATCTCTTTCTTTAATCTTTTGTAGATCTTTTACAAGAGAGATATTTTAATTTTAATTCTCTTTAATGAATTATATCTACATAATAAAAATTAAAATTAAATTTCTTTTTTAATTTTATTTGGCCGGCCCTACTAGCTTGGGTTCAAGCTAGGGCCGGCCACCCAATCTTATACCTAGGCCGGCCCTAGCTTGTTCCCAAGCTAGCTTGGCCGGCACCTATTGGGTGGGTATAGAAGGTGGGTATAGGTGGGTATAGAACTCTATAAATAAGAGGCTACGATAGGGACCGAGAGGAGGAATTGGTTTTGGTCTCCCGATAAAATTAAGCATCCCGTGTTCGCCCCGAACACACAACTTAATTTTATCAATAATAATTCATTCCACTAGAGAACTATTATTGAACTACCGCACCAATCCCAAATTACATTTTTGGGCTCCTTCTTATTATGAGTGTGTTAGTCTCCCTGTGTTTAAGATATCGAATGTCCACTAATTAAGTGAGTTACTGACAACTCATTTAATTAATATCTTAGTCCAAGAGTAGTACCACTCAACCTTATCGTCATGTCGGACTAAGTCCACCTGCAGGGTTTAACATGATAATCCTTATGAGCTCCTCTTGGGGACATTCTCAACCTAGTATCTCTAGGACACAGTTTCCTTCTATAATCAACAACACACACTATAAGTGATACCATTTCCCAACTTATCGGGCTTATTGATTCATCGAACTAAATCTCACCCATTGATAAATTAAAGAAATAAATATCAAATATATGTGCTTGTTATTATATTAGGATTAAGAGCACACACTTCCATAATAACCGAGGTCTTTGTTTCTTTATAAAATTAGTATAAAAGAAACGACCCCAAATGGTCCTACTCAATACACTCTAAGTGTACTAGTATAATTATACAGTCAAGATAAACTGATACCTAATTACACTACGACCTTCTAATGGTTTGTTCCTTTCCATTTTGGTCGTGAGCTACTGTTTATAATTTATAAGGTACTGATAACATTATCTTCTGCATATGACACCACATGCTATGTTATCTACAATATAAATTAATTGAACAACTATAAACAAATGTAGATAATTTGACCAAATGTGATTATTTATTCAAGACAAATGTTTACAAAAGCTTAGGCTCTCAGTATACACTCCAACAGTACACATGCTAGGGAAGATAATCTATGCCTCCCGGATGTCCTGCTAGCTGTAATCAGGCATTTCAATCGATCCATGAATCGATTGGGCTATCGGATCGATCCAGTGATCGATCCAACTTGATACTGGCACGGAGAAAAACCCTGAATCGATCGGCTGACCGATCCATAAGGTACATTGCTTCTGTATGCGGCTGGATCGGTCTACCGACCGATCCAGGAGCACACTGATCGGTCGGTAGACCGATCCAGTGGCTCACTGATCGGTCGGCTGACCGATCAGTGAGCTTTTGTGCTCACTGTTCACATCTGGATCGGTCGGCTGACCGATCCGGTGGCACATCCCAGTTCTGATCAATCTGTAGATCGATCTGGGTTTCTGATTTCGAATCAGAACCCCTGATTTCAGCACTGTTTCGTGCCTTAATCATCTTACAAGTTCTAAAATGACTAGGAAACATTCTAACAATGACAACTAACATTCTAACATCATAAAAGAAGGGTTCTAAGCATAATAGAGTGCATGGCTAACTAATTCATAGTGATTAACAACTAGAGTGAAAATAATAAAATACTGTAAAGTTCTGATGCTTAAACAAAGCTTGCTAAAATTCCCTAGAATCGTTTATCCCAAGTTCCTGCCACACACACCATCTCTGCATTGTCCTCCGGCTTCCTTTGCTAATCCATCTTTCCTTTACCTTTATCTGCAGTATAAGGAAAAATAGAATCTGTAAGCTTAAAGCTTAGTAAGAAACCATCTACCTCACAAAAACATGCATACGGTGCTAATAATGATTTTAAAACATGCTATTTAAAACATATGCTGAACATGTAAAAGATGGCATGGCATACAATCATTCAAACATGTATATCAAACTGAACATGGAGTTATCATGCATATTCACAGGGAAATACTAAGTTGGAGCATGATACTGAGCTAAGCTATTACTGATCTGATACTAACACTGTACTGAATTCATATAACTATTTTATGAACTTTTGAAAACTATATACATAATAGTTCAAAATAATAATCATGCTGCTGTTTGGGCCTGACAGCTGTACCTGCTGTGCGCGCATCCCTAACTTGACCCGGGTTTGCAAGTCCCGAATTTAGAAAGGTTACTAGGTTATCTGAACCTAGGGACGACTGTGGGGGCCCAACCTAATGGATATCTAATCCAGTACAGTGCCACTGAAAATAAAATACTGAATATAGCTAGGAATTGCTTATTTTGCTGTTTCTAGGTTATCTGAACCTAGAGCTAGGTTATCTAAACCTAGAGGCGACTGTGGGAGCCCACCCATTGGACCGTAGTCCCATGTAAGCTGGAACTAGACTAATATTCTGATTTAAATGCTACTAATGCATTTAACTAAGCTGTTAAAAATATCTGGGGTAGTACTTAGCTACACTAATCATTTTGTCGAACACTCGGTGTGCTCCAACTCTCCCCTCTAATAGGGAGACCACCTCTAGGCACCCGACAACGTCTAGAGCCTCCAACTGAAGGAGAACAACGTGTCTGGCCCATCTAGAGGTGCTCAACTAGATCCGTAATCTGCGAGGAGGGTTTAAACACACCCTATGTGTCGGAACAATCTGCATATAACTAAACTGATGCATAGAAAACCAAACGGAAGCTACTTATACTGCAGGTGAGGGGTTTCTTACCTCGTACGCTAATTTCCTTACAATTCTATTCGCTAGAATTCCGGTGGAGGCAACCCCTTCGATAATCTTCTCGCGTCTATGCGTTCCTCTCGCGAAGAAGAGCGTCCTCTTGCCGGAGTTGTCGCCGGAAGATGACCTTGGGGCCCTAGGGAGGGAACCCTAGGATTCTGGTGGTTGGCACCGAGAAAAGGAAGAAGAGGGAGAGGTGCGGCGTGAGGTTAGGGTGAGGAGGAGAAATTGCCGAACCAATTAAAAAATAAACCAAACCCCACTTAAATTTTCTATTTATATTAAGTGGGTAATTTTACCCAACTCTAATATAAATTTAATTGCCTCCCTTTTCTTTCAGCACGGCCCTGCTGGGTTCACTTGGTTTACTAAAGCTATCTATAAGTCATAGGGTTCGCTAGGTCTCGGGTTCAATTCCCGCGTAGGCTATTTTCGTTTTCTATTTATTTTTGCTACTTCCGCTATCCTAAAAATTCCGGAAAAAAATATCTAAAAATTCCAGAATAATTATAGAATATTTCTAATATAGTTTTAAGAATTTTCGGGCGTTACAAAGAGGAAGAAGAAAAGAAGCACACAAGGGAGAGTTTTCCTCCCTTGTGATGGTCACGGCAACAAGAGAGAGAGCCCTCTTGTTAGCGGCGGGAGAGAGAGGAGAGAGAGAGGAGGATTGGGTTTCCAAAAGTAAATCAATCAAATAATGAAACTTATAACTTAATTCTCTCCCAATTACATCTATATATAATCCTCTTTAATGAGTTAGATTAGAGAGCTCAAATTCCACTCATTATCTCTTAACTAAAAATTAGCCCATTAACTTGGTTTGGTTTACAATTAAGCCAAGTTGGTTCATGACTAATTCATGATTAAACCAAATATGGTTCAAGTCTACCATAAGAGATGTAATCCATCCATGCTTCCATTATGACAAATATTTCTATATTTGTCTTATGTATGGTCCAACCAAACATTTATCTCTTGATCTAAGAATCTTCTTCTTTAACTTGTTTTATATCTTTTAGAGACTTGTTAGTGTATGTGATCCAATAGGTTCTCGGTTTATCTTGGCTATCCATAATTAACTACTTAATTATAGAACATTCATGAGTGGCACCTAGTAGTACATCATGATCTCCAATTAGCCGAAAATCATAATTGATCTTAGAACTAATTTTAAATCCTTCAACAGTTACAGTGAGTCATGCCTTGTTCACTTCACTCATCTTATACCCACTTGGTTCAGAACATGGTCTATTGTTGGAGCAATCCCAATGGTCCGCGGGACCATGTGTTTTGGTGTTTGGGCAAAGGGTTTAAGTTAGGTTTACCCTTGTTATTTGATATGTGTACTTGAGTTGTGCAGGACTGCAGGTGACACATGTGACTCAGGTTGACGGCTTCGGGTCAGGTGAAGGATGGAGCATCCGAGGGACCGTGGACAAGGCAGCGAGGACAAGAGCCGAGGGAAGCAACTTCGAGGCATACGCGAAGGATGGCATTGGGGACGAGCCGCGGGCTTGGATGCATCCGAGGGACGAGAGCCAAAGGAAGTAAGCTTGAAGGCAAGAGGTCAAGGCTGTAAAAGAAGAGTCAAGTGAGTCGTGAGGGTACGAGTGCATGAGAGATTGTACTCGGAGTAAAATCCTAGTTTTAGGGTTTCACTGTAGCAGTACTGTAGCGCTACTGTAGCAGTATTGTAGCAGTCGACTGCATGTTGTAGAGCCGTTGAGATAGCCGTTGGCATCAGTCACTGGTGCAAGGACCATCGACTGGTAACGGCAAATCAGGTTCTGATTTGTTCCAAGCTCTATAAGAAGGAGCTTGGTATGGCCGGCCAAGGCGACGAAATTAGACTTGGTTAAGGTCTAATTAGTAGTCTACAAGTGCTCAAGTGTTTGTGGAATCCAAGAGGTCTTGGTGTGTTGTGGTGAGGTTTCTCCACCCACAAGGAGCGACTTGAGATAGCCGGAGTTTCCGGGGGCTAATCCACCGAAGGATCGGGATCGTCCACCTTACGGACAGCCGTGGAGTAGGAGCATCATTTCCGAACCACGTTAAACGAACGTGTATTGGTTTGCTAGTTCTTTTCTTTCTTTAGCTTTCGTATTCATTGCTTTAGTATTTGTATTTCCGCTGCGCAAGCTAACAATAGTGTAGGAAGCTAACGAGTTGGGGGTGCCGTCTATCCAACCCCCCTTCAAGCCGGCCACCGATCCTCCAACAAGTGGTATCAGAGCGAGGACGCTCTCCGTTGGACTAACCGCCAAGGAAGCATAAGATGGCCGGGTTGATTGTCCCTCCAAAATTTGAAGGTGGAAGCCTTGGGGACATCACCTATTGGATGAAGAAGATGGAGATCTTCTTCAACACGGATTGGGACACCATGATGGTGGTAAATGAACCATTCAAAGTCCCAAAGGACAAGAAAGGAAAGAAGCTCCGAACACGACATTGGACGGAGGAGCAAACCTCACGATCGGAGGCAAACTCAAAGGTAATAGCAATTTTAATTGATTTATTGCCTCCTAATGTGATAAGTGGTGTAGGTAAATATGAGAACGCCCATGAATTGTGGAGCAAAGTGAAGAAATTTCCATGGGAGGAATTTTTGCCTACACAAGAAGAAGAAGAAAAATCCAAAGAAACGGATGAAGAAGCTCAAGTAGAGAAGGACCAATCGGATGTGGAGCCCAAGGAGATGGTTTTAGTAGCTCAAGAAGAGGAGGTGGAGCAAACGGAAGATGAGTCACACTCAATATCCGAGGAGGAGAAGGAAGATGAGGCATCATCTACATCCTCAATAATTGAAGAAAATTCCAAGGCAAGTGAAGAAGAAGAAGAAGAGGTCTTGGAAGTGGTTAATCTAGTAAGTACCTCCACCGAAGCAAAGTCAAAAGATCACATTGTATGCTTCGGGTGCAATGAGAAGGGACACTACAAGAGTAGGTGTCCAATGAGCAAGAAGAAGGTATCTCCTAAACTCAATTCAATTCCTTTAGAATCTAATTTGAGTTGTAGGAAGAAGAAGGAGAAGAAGCACATTAGATGCTTCACGTGTGGAGAACTTGGACACTACCACACAAGATGCTCGAGGAAGGGAGAGTTCAAGAAGTTGGAGCATCTAAAGAAGTGGGAGAAGAAGAAGAGGAGCTCAAGTCAAGGGGGAGCTTCAAGGGTAAGGGAGGTATACCCTAATTTGAAATGCAATTCAAATTTTCATTCCTCCATGCATGCTAGGAATAATTCTCATTATTTACCTATGCAAAATTTTGGATTTAAATATCATGATAGGAATAGGGTTAATGTAGATCAAAACCCTAGGAGGCCAATTCATGAAAAACCTAGGAATGGTAGACCTAAGGAGGCCCAAGACATTAATCCTAAGAAGGGGAGACACATGCCTAGAAAGGGTAGGTCTAGGAATGTCCATGGTGGACATGTTGACTCTAGGTTTAGGAACCTAGAAAGGGAAAATCAAGCTTTGAAGGCAAAGCTTGATCAATTGGAGAAATTCCTTAAGAGATTCACTATTGGATCTAAGGAATTAAATATGGTGTTGGGAAGCCAAAGACCCAACCATGATAGATCGGGCTTGGGATACCGATCTAGTTCCTCCAAGGCTAATGAGAGATCATGTGCTAGGGTGGCAAATGATCATGGCAAGGGAGAGTCCTCCAAAGCTAAGGGAAAGTCTTATGCTAGGGTTGCATATGACTATAGCAAGGAGAAGCCAATAAATGGCAAGGGAAAGCCATTTAATGGTAAGGAGAAATTAACCAAGGACAAGGTGTCCAAGGTTAAGAAAGTTACGTTTGTAGGCCAAGTGTCACCGGGGGTGGACCGATGTGGCCTAGCCATTGTGGATGAGTCACCTAGGGAGGTGACTAAGGCAAAGAGCTCTAGGGGGAGCTCCAAGAGTCAATTTGGGACCCATGGCCAATGGATCTCAGGTGGGTTCTACTTGGGAGTCTAGAGGAGCCATGGAGTGTGTCAAATGGTTTGGAGATGGATTTGAGTCTCAAACCTAGGGATTTGGCACACATGGATTGTGTTTCATGCAAGAAATATGACATTTGGGGTCATATAGCATGATAATTGGTTTTGGATGTATATATGCCATATAAACCAATGCTAGGGATGCATTGTGGGTTGGTATGGGCAAATACATCAAAAGGAAGCCAAAACTAGGACTTTAGGTCAAGGTTCAATTGAACCATTTAGCTAGTTTTGGATTTTGTGTCAATCTTGGGATTGGTAATAGATATATTTTTTAATATATTTTTCCCAAGTAGACAAGGGTACAATAGATCTCTCCACAAAATTTAGGAATTTTTGGAGGTCTAGGGAATTTCTGGTGCATTTCTGAAGGTGGCCTGAAAAGGCTGATTTTTTCAGAAATAGGGTGCCAGTCGACTGGTACAGATACCAGTCGACTGGTAACAGTGTTTTTAAGCACAGAATATCTCTGTAAGCTCATTTTGTCGATACCAGTCGATTGGTGATGATACCAGTCGACTGGTAACAGTGTTTTTCGACCACAGAATGGTTCTGTAAGGTTGTGTCGAAGGGGGCAGTCGACTGATACCAGCCTGAAAGTGTTTTTCAGCGCTGTTCTTGACCATGTCAACTCACCTAGATGTATGGGATCCAAGAGGGATTAATACATGAGTTTAGGGTCAGTTTGGATGATAAATTTTCAACAATTGGGATATTGTTGGAGAACTTTTTGGATGTTATGCAAAGGGGGAGAAGTAAGGTTTTGTTGGGAAAACCTGAAAGTACCTTTGTGTAGGGGGAGCCTTGGGATAGGTTCTTAAAAAGCCCGTTGTAAAAATCCTAGCTCATTGGGGAGCATAGGTGTAGGGGGAGCCTTGGGATAGGTTCTTAAAAAGCCCGTGGTAAAATCCTAGCTCATTGGGGAGTTTAGGTGTAGGGGGAGCCTTGGGATAGGTTCTTAAAAAGCCCGTGGGAAAATCCTAGCTCAATGGGGAGCTTAGGTGTAGGGGGAGCCTTGTGATAGGTTCCAATGCTTGGTGCATTGATTCGGCGGTTGCCAAGTGTGTAGCCTTGGCAACGTAAGTCCATTTGGCGGTGTAAGTCCAAGTGTGTAGCCTTGGCAACGTAAGTCCATTCGGCGGAGTAAGTCCAAGTGTGTAGCCTTGGCATCGTAAGTCCATTGTATTAGCATGTTTATTTGCTATTTGTTTTCCCTAACTTAAACGTATTGCCAAACACCAAAAAGGGGGAGATTGTTGGAGCAATCCCAATGGTCCGCGGGACCATGTGTTTTGGTGTTTGGGCAAAGGGTTTAAGTTAGGTTTACCCTTGTTATTTGATATGTGTACTTGAGTTGTGCAGGACTGCAGGTGACACATGTGACTCAGGTTGACGGCTTCGGGTCAGGTGAAGGATGGAGCATCCGAGGGACCGTGGACAAGGCAGCGAGGACAAGAGCCGAGGGAAGCAACTTCGAGGCATACGCGAAGGATGGCATTGGGGACGAGCCGCGGGCTTGGATGCATCCGAGGGACGAGAGCCAAAGGAAGTAAGCTTGAAGGCAAGAGGTCAAGGCTGTAAAAGAAGAGTCAAGTGAGTCGTGAGGGTACGAGTGCATGAGAGATTGTACTCGGAGTAAAATCCTAGTTTTAGGGTTTTACTGTAGCGGCACTGTAGCAGTTACTGTAGCGCACTGTAGCAGTTACTGTAGCGTACTGTAGCAGTCGACTGATGCACTGTAGCAGAGCCGTTGGGCTGGCATCAGTCGACTGGTGCAAGGACCAGTCGACTGGTAACGGGCAAATCAGGTTCTGATTTGTTCCAAGCTCTATAAGAAGGAGCTTGGTATGGCCGGCCAAGGCGACGAAATTAGACTTGGTTAAGGTCTAATTAGTAGTCTACAAGTGCTCAAGTGTTTGTGGAATCCAAGAGGTCTTGGTGTGTTGTGGTGAGGTTTCTCCACCCACAAGGAGCGACTTGAGATAGCCGGAGTTTCCGGGGGCTAATCCACCGAAGGATCGGGATCGTCCACCTTACGGACAGCCGTGGAGTAGGAGCATCATCTCCGAACCACGTTAAACGAACGTGTATTGGTTTGCTAGTTCTTTTCTTTCTTTAGCTTTCGTATTCATTGCTTTAGTATTTGTATTTCCGCTGCGCAAGCTAACAATAGTGTAGGAAGCTAACGAGTTGGGGGTGCCGTCTATCCAACCCCCCTTCAAGTCGGCCACCGATCCTCCAACATATGTGTCTATCCCCATTAGATTGACTATGTCACACCTAGCGCAAGTAATACTTCCTCATTTTACAAATTAAAATTACTCATGCATGTGATGCTTTGGCCAAAGACTTTGAGTAATAATCCTAACGAGTAGTCATAGGGTATACGCCTCCTCACAAGGAGAAGTGAATCCTCTGTGGGATATCCAAATATCTTTGGGCAGTTTAATTTATACCCAATCATCCCAGGTCCACACATCAATGAGGTGCTTGCTTAAGATGTCAAAGTATAAGTCTTCATGACCAAGATGACTTGTATTCCCCAAGTAGAAGGAAATTTACACTCGAGCTACAGTAGTTTTACAAACATATCTATATATATATATATATATATATAACTATATGAAGTCTTACAGTGAGTCACTCAACTATAACTAGCATCCATGTTTAACTCTCGACATTACAATGTCTTCAACCAGTGAGAAAATAGCTGCTTGGTGAACTAAGGAGTATAACCCGTGTTAGTCTTACAGAATTGATGATGTCCAAATGGATCAATTCTATGACTAGGAAAATTCTAATATGTTCATAATTACACATGTAGAGATAAACACAAGTTGTGATCTAATCACAAATTATCTCATGCTATGAATTGTATTACGAATATTCAGTAAATGAGTTTAAGACAATCAAACATATAATATATACTCAAATAGTGCATCTATATTTAGTAAAAATTGTAAGACAATGATTGCCTTAGGACATCTCTCAAAATCTAACACTCCCACTTGTCCTAATGCCAATTGTCACGGTATCTTAAATCGTAAGAATGGATGTGACTCTCAAACTTTCTTTATGATAGACTAGATTCCTTTCAGTGAGAATTTTCTTGAGCTGTATCTCTTTCCTACTAATGATCTCCCTGATAAGATGATAGCAGTGAAGAACGTGTTTTGATCACTGATGAGACCTCAATTTCTTTGCTTGCGCAATAGCTCCAGTATTGTCACAGTAAACAGGCAATGCTTCAACAATGGATGGAATCACTCCAAGTTTAGTAATGAACTTCTTGATCCAAACTGCTTCCTTTGTTGCTTTCGAAACTACAATGTATTCCACCTCACAGGTAGAATCTACAACAGTGTCTTGCTTAGAACTTTTCCAACTAACTGCACCTCCATTTAATATGAATATGAATCTAAAGTAGGACTTGGAGTCATCCTTGTCCATCTGGAAACTTGCATCTGTATATCCACGTATGATCATATCACCATCTCTATATATCAAGAACATATTCTTAGTTCTGCTCAAGTACTTAAGGATCATCTTGATAGCCATCTATTGATCCATTCCAGGATTAGACTGGTATCTACTCATAACACTCAGAGCATATGATACATCAAGCCTTGTACATAACATAGCATACATGAGAGATCCTATTGTGGATGCATAAGATATCTTATCCATGCAAATCCTCTCATCTTCTGTGTGTGAGAATATAAACTTCGAAAGCTGAATTCAATGCTTTATAGGTATGAAACATTTCTTAGATTCAGACATACTAAACCATTTTAGCACTCTGTTTATATATGTCGACTGTGAAAGACTAAGCAAATGTTTTGATCTATCTCTATAGATTTTTATCCCGATGATATAAGTTATTTCTCCCATGTCTTTTATGGAGAATGTTTTGGACAACCAAACTTTAACTGACTGTAAAACTGGCACATCATTTCCTATGATCAATATGTCATCAACATATAATATTAGGAATACGACCACACTCCCACTAACCTTTTGATATACACAAGGTTTGTCTGGATTATATGAGAAATCAAATTCTTTGATCGCCTCATCAAAACATATATTCTAACTCCTGGATGCTTGCTTCAGTCCACAAATGGATCGTTGAAGCTTGCATACTTTATTCTTATTAATAGATGTGAAACCTTCGGGTTGTTTCATATACACGTTCTCGAGTAGATTTCCGTTAAGGAAAGCTGTTTTCATATCCATTAGGCATATCTCATAATCATGATGAGTTGATATGGCCAGGAGTATCTGAATGGATTTAAGCATGACTACAGGTGAGAAAGTTTCGTCATAGTCGATGCCTTAGCATTGACGATAGCCTTTCACTATCAACCTTGCCTTGTAGGTAATTACATTACCACCCATGTCGGTTTTCTTTTTAAAAATCCACTTGCACCCTATATGCATAATGTGGGTCCACTAAATTCTAAACTTAGTTTTCATACATGAAATCCATTTCCGACTTCATGATTGTAAGTCACTTGTGTTTTTCTGAACTATTCAGAGCATCTTTGTAATTAGTAGATTTCTCATCCTCAATGAGTAACACGTCATTCGATTCTATTACAAGAAATCCATATCTCTCAGGAATATTACCTATCCTACCTGATCTACGAGGAGGTTGTATCATAATTGGTTGTGGTTTTTTACTAGGCATCTCGTTAGTGTTCATTGGAGTCTCTTGAACTTCATCAAGTTCAGCCATACTCCCACTTGCTTCCTGTAAGAGAAATTCTTTCTCTAGGAAGGTAGCATGCTTTGAAACAAACACTTTTTGTTCTAAGGGATGATAGAATTAGTAACCCTTAGTTTTCTTAGGGTATCCAATAAATAAATACTTATCAGACTTAGTGTCCAACTTGTTTGATATAGTCCTCTTCATATAAGCAGGACATTCTCATACCTTCAGATAAGATATGAGGGGTTTTTTTACTAGTCTATACCTTATATGGAGTAGTTGAGATTGCCTTTATTGAGAATTTGTTTAGCAAGTAAATAGTTATCATGAGTGCATAACCATAAAAAGTTTTGGAAAGATTTACACTATCCATCATTGACCTAACCATGTCTAACAAGGTTGGGTTGTGTCTTTCTGATACATCATTATATTGTGGCATATATGGCAGAGTATATTGAGATAATAGACCATTGTCCCTTTGATAATCTTAAAACTCCTGGCTTAAATATTCACCACCTCGATCGGATCAAAGTATCTTGATATTTTTATCAAGTTGTTTCTCTATTTCATTTCTAAATTCTCTAAACTTTTCAAAGGCTTAAGACTTGTGTTTTATTAGATACACATACCCATAACGAGAGTGATAATTAATGAAAGTAATGAAGTAGCTATAATCTCTTAGTGCATGAGTTGACATTGATCCACATACATCGATATGTATGAGCCCAAGCAACTCATTAACTCATTCACCCTTTCCAGAAAAAGGTAACTTTTTCATCTTGTCTTTTAAACATGAATCGCTTGTATCAAATGTATCTAATTTAAATGATTTGAGAACTGTAATCTTTTGCAATTCAAATATATGGCTAAGGCGACAATGCCACTAGTAAGAGATTAATTAATTATCTAATCAAGCACATTTATTTCTTGTATGAATATTAAATGTGTCACTAGATATATCTAACGCATAAATGTTATTGCATAAAGTTCCAGTGCCATAAAGAACAACATTCAACGTTATATAATAACAATTGTTACTAAAAGTTAAATGGAAATCTTTTCTATTTAAGCAAGAAATAGAAACAATGTTCTTTATTATTGCGGGAACAAAATGGCAATTATCTAGTTCTAAGATAAGTCCACTAAGAAGCTGTAACAAGTATGTTCCGATGGCGATTGCAGCAACCTTTACTCCATTCCCAACTCATAGACTTATTTCTCCCTTGACGAGTCTTCTACTATTCCTTAGCCCCTATATGTCATTACATATATGAGAGTCATACCAGTATCTAATATCCAAGTGTATGAGGAAATAGCATGACAATTAATAATGAAAATACCTGAAGAGAATAGGGTATCGGATGCCTTATTCTTCTTCACAAACTCAAGATAGATCTTACAGTTTCTTCGCCAGTGCCCCATTTTGCCATAATGATGGCATGGGCCCTTTTGTGGCGGTTCTACTGTCTTGGCCTTTTTATTCTTCCCCTTAGCCTGATGTTTTAATTTCCTCTTAGAACCTTTCTTGGAAGAGTCTACTAACATCACAGTTTTCTGTTTACCTTTAACAGAAGGCTCTATAGTCTTGAGCATATTAATCATCTCGGGAATGATCATTTCCAAATTATTTATCCGAGAGTTTATCATAAATTGTAAATAACTTTTTAGTAAACTATGTAAAATTAAGTCACTACTTAACTCATGATCCATTGTAAAACTAAGTGATGCTAAACGCTCTATATAGCCATTTATCTTTAGTACATATTGTACTATGGATGAACCCTCCTACATCTTTAAGTAAAAGAGAAGCTTAGAGACCTCGAACCTTTTGGATCTAGCTTGCTTATCAAATAGCTCACAAAGATGATAGACAATATCATAAGCATCTAAATGATTATATTGTTTATGTAGTTCAGGAGTCATACCAACTAGCATGATACAACTTGCAAGTACAGAATCATCTTTATATTTCTGAAGGGCCAATAATTGGTCCATAGTTGCATCGGTATGAAGACTTGTGAGAAGAGGCTGATCAAGGATATAAGCTAGTTTCTTAGCTTTGAGAATAATTCTCAAATTTTGAAACCAGTCCAAGAAGTTTGGCCCAGTCAATTTATTCGAGTCCAAAATCGAACGCAAATTAATAGAAGTCATAATTAAATGATTAACCTAAAAATATAAAAATGAGAATGTATAAGAGACATGATATTATTTATATAAACAATTTACACAAAAGCTTACTTATTTATCAAATTCAAATACTTGTTTTTTAATTCGGGAGATGGTAAGTTCTTTCCAAATGGGTTGATATCCACTACAGATAAGAATAACCTTGACTTTGACCAATAAGTCATTCTTAGCTATAGCGGTAGGTAACAAGTTTACCGATTGCATATCACTTTTATGCAACTATCACATTATACTAGCAACTGATTAATCTTCGCATAAACATCAGGTTGTTAACACATTAACAAGTATACATCAAATGCATATCACCCAACTTCACCTCTATCCACATTGGTCATGGCTTTGTCACAACAAATTAACGCTTTAAGTTTAAAATTGACCTGTCAATCATGAGATTATATCTCTATAGTTTGAACATATTTAATTTCAAGTTTGAGCTTGACTTTGGCCAACAACTCAAACAGGAACTTAAATTCTGGTTCTTACCATATTAATAGAAGGTGTAGGTTTTAATATTGAGTAAGGGATTTGGTCTCATCTACATCATGCAAATATTATATCTATATGACATTACACGCATAACATAAATGATGGCATGGCACATTGCACGCATGACATAAATGATGGCATGATACATCGCACGCATAGCATAACATGACACATCACACATAGATCTAATCACATCATAGGCATGACAAAATCTAATCATGTCATAATTAATGCATCTACATGGCATATAATATGGTATGAACATGACATAAATTTACATATGTTATAACTCTATTTTGGAAATACAAATATGTTATAAATCTAATTTTAATAAATCAAGATTTATCAAATTAGAAAACTAATTTTCAAATTTAATTAACATATTTTATCTAGAATCTTTCTATCAATAAAAAAATCTTTAATTATTTTGGAAACAAAATTTTAAATTAATTTTATAATAATTTAGGAAATAAATAATTAATATTTCTTAATTTATTACAGAATAATTTAAATCTAGATTTTTTTATGATTTTCTAAATCTTTCTAAATTTGGCATTTCCTAACAATTTAGAAAACTTTCTAAAAATAGAATATTTTAATAAATATAAAAATTCTAGAAAATATTAATTTTATAATTTAATTTAGAATAGCTTAAATATGAATTTTTAATGATTTTTCAAATCTTTTCAAATTGGGTATTTCCTTACCATTTAGGAAACTTTCCAAAAATGAAATATTTTAATAAATCTAAAAATTCCAGAAAAGACTAATTCTATAATTTAATTTAGAATATCTCAGATCTGAAGTTTTTTATAATTTCAGAATCTTTTCATATTTGGTATTACCTAACAAATTAGGAAATTTTTTAAAAATAGAATATTTCTTAAAATTTTAGAAAATTTCATAAATGATTGTTTTTAAATTAACAGAATATTTCTAAATTTAATTTTCTCGAATTATATCATAAACTTTCCAAAAATGAAATTTACTAATAATTTAGGAAACTTCTAAAAATAGAAAAATCTTAATAATTTTAGAAATTTTTTTAAATTAATTACAACACTAATTTTGAATCGTAAAATAATTTTACGATCATGTCGAAGCACGATCAGGCTCTGATACCACTGTTGGGATATGCCCGATATAGGTGCGTGCTAGAACATGTTTCATAAACATGTGTAGTGAAAAATAAAATAATAATAATTCATAATTATTACATCATCACACACATACAAGGATACAACATGTCAAACATGATCACAAAATTAAAATTTTACGAGAAGTAAATTTACACTAGGTATACCTTACGGTCGACCTGTAACGAGAAGGGCATCGATCGTAGTAACGTTGTCAAACCTCGCCTCTATTCATATCCACGCTGAACTTCTCAAGGCAACTCCTTGAGTACAAGTCTCTCTTTCGGAAGTTACTAGCCATGAGCAAATAAAAGGGATCAAGAGGAAGAAGAAGAGAAGCATGCAAGGGAGAGTTTTCTCCCTTGTGGTGGTCACGGGAACAAGAGAGAGAGCCCTCTTGTTGGTGGTGGGACAGAGAGGAGAGGGAGAGGAGGATTGAGTTTCCAAAAGTCAATCAACTAAATAATGAAACTTGTAACTTAATTCTCTCCCAATTACATCTATATATAATCATCTTTAATGAGTTAGATTAGAAAGCTCAAATCCAACTCATTATCCCTTAACCAAAAATTAGTTTAGTAACCTCTTGGTTTGGTTCACAATTAAACCAAGTTGGTTTATAACTAATTCATGATTAAATCAAATATGGTTTAACTCTACCATAAGAGATGTAGCTCATCCACGCTTCCATTATGATAAATATTTTCATATTTATCTTATGTATGATACAATCAAATATTTATCTCTTGATCTAAGAATCCTATTTTTTAACTTATTTTATGTCTTTTAGAGACTTATTAGTGTGTGTGACCCAATATGTTCCTGATTTATCTTGGATGCCCATAATTAACTACTTAATTATAAAACCATCATGAGTGGCACCTAGTAGTACATCATGATCCCCAATTAGCTGAAAAATTATAGTTAATCTTAGAACTAATTCTAGACCCTTCAGTAGCTACAGTGAGTCATGCCTTGTTCCTTTCACTCGTATTATACCCACTTGGTTCAGGACATGGTCTATGTGTCTGCCCCTACTGGATTAACTACGTCACACCTAGCCCAAGTAATACTTCCTCGTTCTATGAATTCAAATTACTCTTACATGTGTCTAATGTTAGTTAGAGCCCTAGAGCCAATCATTTGATGATTGTATGGACTCATGTATATCATATTCTTGTATATTAATAAAGGCATTTATTTGATTATTATACTTATTTGTATTAGTGCCAAATCGACTAAGTATAATAGCGTCCTTGAGTACAAGGTTCATACCTATATCAATCGATTAGTTGAATCGATAGTGAGATGATATAGGGAACACTACTCTAAATCATTCCTAGTCGAGTATTAACATTCAGGGACAATGTTAATGCAATAAGACTAGCATGTAGGTCAGTTCGATGACTTGATCTCACAAGTCATGGATATAGAGATATCAAGCTGACACATGGGTATACATTGGAGAATGTATACTGAATGACCCGCCATGAGAAAGTATCATGGATCGTTATATGAGTGTCATATACTTTCTCATGTGGCTATTAGTATGACTATTAGTCCTTAGACCTGAAGTCACCATGAATCCCTACATAAGGAGTTATGTACTTTGGTTTCGTCAAACGTCACCCGTAACTGGGTGGACTATAAAGGCGATTACTGGGTATATAACGAATTATGCAGAGGGATGTGAGTGATGTAGATGGGATCTATCCCTCCGATATGACGGGAGCGACATCGCTATTCTTGATAGAGTGAGACCACTAAGTGCATGGTCATGCCCAAATGAGTCAACATTAGATGTTGAGCTCATTTGATTGAGTGAGTCTACTTGGAGTTCAAGATTTAGATTGATCAGAGGATGACACGGTCTATGCCTCATATTGATCAATCTAGATGTCTAGGATAGAAGGACACTTGTCATATATTGTGAGGAGTCACAATTAGTAGTCACAAGGTGATGTTGGATCTCGACATTTCTTGTAACATGGGTAGCAATGATGTATTGCTAGATGCCGCTCATTGCTTATGTTTCTAAAGGAGTTTAGAAACATTGCCAACGTTATAAGAACCTATTGGGTCACACACAAAGAACAAGTGGATGGAGATTAGGTTCATATGATGAACCAATTGGATTAGGTTCATATGATGCACCAAAGATTGGATTCAAATTAGACTTATTGAGTTAGACTCAATTAGATTCAATTGTTGAATGAGTCTAATTTAAATTTGATTCATTGAGTCAATTTATATTAATGAATTGAGATTCATTAAATTGAAATTGACTTGAATCAAAGGTTGGATTTAACTTAACAAGGAAGACAATTGGTCAAGTTTGACTTGACCAAGTAGAAGTTGAAACATTAAGTTTGACTTGATGTGTTGCCACATCATAAGGATGACTCATCCTTGCCACATCACATGCCACCTCATGGAGGTTACAACACTTCCCATTCCATTTAATGTGGCCGGCCACATTAAATGAGGGAGTTATGTGTGTGGCCGGCCACACTAAAGAGTGAATGGTTTTCATTTAGTGTGTATTGATGTGTGGTAATTGTCTCATCTTCTTCCTTGATTCTTCCTCCTCTTCTCTTGTTGTTGTCGTGGGTTCCAAGGGAAGGTGAAGGTGGTTGAGTGAGTTCCAAGAGCAAAGGAAGAGTGAAGGTCACAAAGGAGGGATACTACTTCTTGAGTGTAAGACATTCCTTTTGCATCCTTTCTCTTCTTCCTTTTAAATCCTACCCAAGAGCCCTAGAAAGTGCTAGCACACTTGGGGCTCTCTTCTCCATCCTTGAGTGCTAGAGAGCACTCCTTGTTCGTGTGGATATCACTAGAGAAGTATCTACCTTAATACTTTGGAGATCCGACACGTACCTTGGACGAGCGGGATTTACGAGGGCACGCATCAAAGGTATAAAGTGTTTTCCTTTGTAGATCTACTGTAGATCGTTGTTTATAACTCGTACTTGTGTTTTCAAAATTTTTCCTTGCACGGATCCTACGGCTTTGGGTGATTCGGGGTTTCCGCGACGCGAAAAGCGGTTTTTGCGGCCCGAAAAACCCAACATCTAAGAGTCTTGCACTCTTAACATGTGATATTTTGGCCAAAGACTTTGAGTAATAATCCTAACGAGTGGCCATAAGGTATACATCTCCTCGCAAGAAGTGGTGAATCCTCTGTGGGCTATCCAAATATTTTTGGACATTTTAACCTATAACCAATCATCCCAGGTTCACACCTTAATGAGATTGACTTGTATACCTCAAGTCGAAGGAAATTTGTACTTGAGTTGTAGTAAGAGATTCACAGATATATATATATATATACACGAGCTCCTAAAGACAACTCCTTGAGTATAAGCCTCTCCTTCAAAAGTTACTAGCCACAAGTGAAGAAGATGGATCAAGAGCAAGAAGAAGAAAAGCACACAAGGGAGAGTTTTTCTCCCTGGTGGTCATGGAAACAAGAGGGAGAGCCCTCTTGTTGGCGGCAGGACAGAGAGGAGGATTGGGTTTTCAAAAGTCAATCAACCAAATAATAAAACTTGTAACTTAATTCTCTCCCAATTACATCTATATATAATCCTCTTTAATGAGTTGGATTAAAAGGCCCAAATCCAACCCATTATCGCTTAACTAAAAATTAACTCATTAACTCCTTAGTTTGGTTCACAATTAACCAAATTGCTTCATGACTAATTCATGATTAAACAAATATAGTTCAACTCTACCATAAGAGATGCACCCCATCCGCACTTCCAATATGATAAATATTTCCATATTTATCTTATATATGGTTCAACTAAACATTTATCTCTTAATCTAAGAATCATATTCTTTAACTTATTTTACATCTTTTAGAGACTCGTTAGTACGTGTGACCCAATAGGTTCCTGATTTATCTTGGTAGTCCATGATTAACTACTTAATTATAGAATGATCATGAGTGACACCTATTAGTACATCATGATCCTTAATTAGCCAAAAAATCATAGTTAATCTTAGAACTAATTTTAAACCCTTCAACAGCTACAGTGAGTTGTGCCTTGTTCCTTTAACTCGTCTTATACCCACTTGATTCAGGACATAGTCTATGTGTCTACCCCCACTAGACTGACTACGTTCCACCTAACTTAAGTAATATTTTCTCGTTCTATGAATTCAAATTACTCGTATATATATCTAAGAGTCTCACACTCTTAACATGTGATGTTTTGGCTAAAGACTTTGAGTAATAATCCTAATGAGTGGCCACAGGGTATACGTTTCCTCGCAAGGAGTGGTGAATCCTTTATAGGCTATCTAAATTTCTTCAGACATTCAACTTATATCCAATCATCTTGGGTTAACACCTCAATGAGGTGCTTACTTAAGATGTCAAAGTATAAGTCTTCATGACCAAAATGACTTGTATACCTCAAGTAGAAGGAAATTTGCACTCGAGTTATAGTAAGAGCTTCACAGACATATCCATATATATAGATAATCATATGAAGTCTTATAGAGAGTCACTCTAATGAACTAATTACCATAACTAGCATCCACGTTTAACTCTTGACATTCCAATGTCTCCATCCAGTGAGAAAATAGCTATTTGGTGAATCAAATAGTAAAACTCGTGCTAGTCTTATAGAATTGATGATGTCCAAATGTATCAATTTGACAACTAGGAAAGTTCTAATATGTTCATAATTGCATATGTAGAAATAATCACTAGTTGTGATCCAATCATAATTTCTCTCATGCTATGAATTGTATTGTGGGCATTCAGTAAATAAGTTTAAGACAATCAAACATATAATATGCACTTAAATAGTGAACCTATATTTAGTAAAAATAGTAAGGCGATTGCCTTAGGACATCTCTCAAAATCTAACACATATGTAGATTAATCTAAATCTTGAGTTGTCATAGATTCCTTGTTTGTATTAACAGGTTTCTTGATTTGTTTGTTAAAACTTGTTTTAATAATAGGCATAACACTTATATTTTGGAGACTCGGTTATACATTTAGCTGGGAATATGATTTATAGATACGAAATCTGTAACTTCCGAAAGGATGCTAAAATAGTTCTCTTGAGTGTTGATTCTAGCATTGAATAGTTTGAGCGCTCTAATTCATAATTAGATTATGAATTAACTATTCACTAGTGAATCAATGGTACTTAAAGTTTTAGATACAAATAGAGAGGTAAAACGGTAATTTCACCCGACTCTATTTATGGTGGCAAAAGGCGAATACGTTCGCCCCCAGCGCCCCCACCAACCCGCACCGGCTCTATTTATTGTGGCATAAAAAAAAAGGCGAATACGCTCGCCCCCAGCGCCCCCGCCAACCCGTCTCAGGACCAACACGGAGGAGGTAAATCACGGGCGGTTACTAGCATTTGGAATAGTGACTAGCACATAAGGGAGGTATTTACCTCAGTTTTTGCCGAGATTTGAACACCAGACCTCATTGTGGCAACACCTCATGCACTAGCCACTAGACCCATCCGAGGGGACGCACCGGCTCTATTTATGAACCATGAACAGAGGGTTGATTGACATGTAATATTATATCAATGGACTGTTCAAATCTTTTGAGTAAGCACGTTCAATAATTCTCAAGAGTGCAATTCCGGGTTTTAGTGGAATAATCTTGGAGTTAATAAATTAGATAATTAATTAAAAAGCTTTAATTAATTTTATCTAAATTTATTAGAGTTTGAAATTATGAGTCCATGGTCCCTAAACCATCTTCGTATAATCATGATGGATACTCTTAAATAATTAATTTGATTAATTATTTATTCTCACAAATTTTATTAAATAATAAAATTATTTATTATTTAAACAAGAGGGAATATTCTATTTGCAATTTGATTTTGAATAAAATATAAAAGGGAGAAATCAAATATTTGGCAATATTATAAATATTTTCACAAAATTTATAATACACGTTCCTCTTTTTTCTCTCCCACTTTATAATACACCTCCCCCTCTTTCTCTCCAACTTTATAATACATGTTCCCCTCTCTCCTATGCTATGTAATACATGTCTCTCTCTCTCTCAAAGTGAATTTTTGTGAAAAAATTCTATAGTTGATTTGTGAGAAAAGGAGAGTTAGCCCACACTTTTATCCATTGATTGATATTGGTGAGAAAGATCGTGGTGTTGAAAGAATTCCGCCGACCTGCAAATCTTAGATACAAACTCAAGATCCAAAAAATATCCGATAATTACTCTAATCTTTTTTGTAGAATTATAAATAAAAATATTATAATGTTTGCACGTTGAATTATAAGAGAATTTATAAAAATTCTTATAATTAAATAAGATCATTTGTTCGATCTAAATAAAATTGTTTTATTGTGAAATTTTTTAAAAGACGTTCAATCTAATTTTTTACATTTTCCATTGCGCATCGAACAATTAAATACCAACAACACATTCCACTTCTTTTGAAGTGTATCAAGGTACCTCCACATTGTGACAGATAAAAAGAGACTAGTTGTTTTTATGTTGTATCAATTGTTCTGATATTGATGTGTTTTATCTCTAAGATTTGAATCAATCAAATGAATTTTACAAGGGAAATACCTTATCATTGTAAGCTTGATTTTCTTTCTTAAGCCACCAAATCGTTGACCATACTGATATTGACTCTCACTTTGTATGTATACATGTCAAAAGTTGCAACAAAAATTGTATTGGTTAGCACTGTTTCTTTTTTTCTTATTAACCTTGATATGCATCTACTGTTTTGATACCCTACTTTAGTCTGGCAGAGAAAATTGTTAACTAATCAATGAATTTTATAGTCTTTTGTTACTATGCTAATATTAGTTTGCGCTTAAGTATTAGGTTAGTCTGCTACTATAATTTGGGCTTAAGCATTGGCTCATTGACTGAGCCAAACAAAGCAATGAGCTAGATCTTTCTCTGACTGTTCAAGCCAACTCTGACAAATGGCATTTGGACTAGAAATAATCATAGCCACAAAGAGAGATATTTGGAAAGGGCTTGCATTCTGATGACGAATCCATCATTGGGCTTGGGGACCTGAAAAAGGCTGCTGATTATTTGTGGTTCTGAGGCATGAGTTGGTCCACTATCGTGCCTCACACCATAGTTTAATCTGATAAAGTTGTGAGTTAATCAAGGTAATTAGTAGAAGTAGTTGTGTGCTTAACATTTTAGGTTTACTTTTGAGCTTAACAAAGTTAAGCAATGTTGTGATAATGATAACAATAACGCATCCTGATTTATACAGAATAAGAATCTACCTCTTTTGTATGTTTGAGATCATTGTCACTAGTCACTAGAGTCTACAAGACCACTATTAGTTTGCTGATACTACATGAATTATTATCCTAATTGAGAATGATTTGGGATCGATAGATATGGTGAAATCAGATTTTGTGATATGTATGATCTGATGATCTATTAGTGGATATTTGATTTGATGGTTTATTTTTGAGTATTTATCATAAATAGTGGCATGGGGAGTATCACTTATGTTATATTTATAGATTTGGGATTTTTGCAGTTAGCGATTAGATTACAAACTTGCACTTACAATTGAGTATGCCTATTGTATGGATATTATGAGTCCTTGATAATGTCATGCAGGCTTACCAATGCTCTAGATGTTTTTATGAACTCGATGAACCAGATATTTTCAGAGTATTTGAATCAATTTAATATTATTTTCATTGACGATATTATGATTTATTCCCGATCCTAGGTGGACCACGAATAAGATCTTCACATAGTTCTAGAGATATTGTGATGAGAACATCTCTATGCGAAGTTCGATAAATACACATTTTGGGCTAGCTTCTGTGTTCGGCTACTCCCAACCACCGAACACAGTGCAAGAAGTTTGTAGCTTCCTTAGTTTAGCTAGATATTACCGAAGACTTGTTGAGGGTTTTTCAACATAGCTATGTCATTGATTTGATTAACCAAGAAAGGTATAGAATTTACTTGGATAGAGGTTTACGGGACCAGTTTTAGGAGCTGAAACAAAAGATGATAACTGCACCCATTTCGATGTTATCTTTTGGTGAAGAAGGATTTATATTCTTCACAGATGTGGCGTATCAAAGATTAGGTATAATTTTGATGTAGCACGAACGGGTAGTATTGTATGTTTCTCTTCAGCTGATACATCATGAGAAGAATTATCTGATTTATGATTAGGGGTAAGCAGTCATCATTTTCACACTAAAAATTTGGAGACATTGTGTATATGAGATCACTTTTGACATCTTCACAAATCAGAAGGGCCTTAAGTACTATCATAGGGAGTTAAACCTTAGACAAATGGACAGTCTGAGCACACTATACATACATTAGACAGTCTACTGATAATGTGCATTATGGATTTCAAAAGTAGTTGTGAAGACCATTTATATCTAGTAGATTTTGTTGGTACCCCAAGGTAGTTTTGATGTGATCAAACAAGTTAAGTTAGGTCATGTTGTGTTTAACCCTGTGTCTAAGTATACAAGAACTTAGGAGGACAAGGTGTCTAGCAAAAGACGCAGCTAGTGAAAGGATGGTATAGGAGAGAGCCGATGAGCTCGATGCGTCTGAGAAACGAGGTGAGTACACCGATGGACGAGAAGAGAGCATGCGGTGTTTCTAAGGGATGAGTTGGAGCAGAAGATTGCTCGAGGAGAAAAAGATGCAGTTATCTAAGGGATGAAAAGCTGTGGAAGAGTACGCTGGCGGACGAGAAGGAAGCAATCAGCAATTCCCAGAGATGAGAAGGCAGAGCAGAAGCTTACTCGAGAAGGTCGAAAGTTGGGTTTGGGTGAGCCCTGTTCCAGATGGCAGAAATCACCAAACGAGTGGAACTGAAGCGGAAGACACGGACCGATGCGAGCGGAACTGATGCAGGAGACGGGACCAAAAATCAGCAAAGGGCTGATTTTTGGCCCCAAGGCGCCCAGAACCCGAATTTTATCCAGATCGACGTGGCTATTGATTGTTGCATCGGGGATAGATTTCTATCCCATTTCAGGTGCCTGGAATGCTTCCAGGCACCCCAAGTAGGGCTATATAAATAGCCCTGCTCACAGAAGCTAAGTAACAACAAGAACTACAAAGTAACAACACTTGTGCTTGAGTTTGTCTGGGTTTAGCGTTATTTTCTGAGCTTTGAATACTGTAAGAGGCTTCTCCGCCCAGAGGAGATTTTTAGTGCACTTTTTCATTTGCCTTGGATTAACAACCTCCCCAATTGTAACTGATCTTGTCTGAACGCTGAATCAATGGGTGCTGGGCACGTGGCGCTCTCCGAAGTGCTGACGTAGATCTCCGACCAGTCGTATGGACCTCCGGCGAACCTGCAAAGAAGTCGGGCCGGGAAGGGGTTCCCGGCAACGACCCTCCGACGCTCAAGTCAGGCAAGAGGAAACTAAGAAGTGGCTTCAAATGTATGAGATCGCGTACCTCCGGCGAAGTATGAAGGCTCTTATATAGAGCTGTGGGGAGGCTCGTGCACACTACCGAGGCGTACACGTGTCCTGGTACCATACCTTACCATGGGCTTGTCAGAGGAACATGCCTGACACCATACTATACAGTCTGATCACCTCTTTGATGGGGCAGCAGATCCTTTCGTCGTACGATTCTATGTATGGCCTGGTCGTCGAACATACCTGCTGTCAGAAAATGATGTTCCCTAATGTCCCCTTGCCCTTGTCTTCTTTTTCCTGACGCCAAGCGTCCAAGTGCTCGGTCATCTACAATCGTCCGACCGGGCCTAAGTATAGGTCCAATCGGGTGCTTGGCTAAGATGACTTCCACAGTGGATGTTTTACGCTTCGGCCGAGCGGGTCGCCAGCTCGGCCAGGCGACCCTGTTCCCATGAGCGTCGGAACCCCGAGTCCTCGCCGGGTCGTCTTTGATTCCGCTAGGATCCCGCTCGTCCGGTCGGCATCCCCTTCTCCGGTCGGTCGTTTGACCTTTGACCTCCACGTGGCGTTGACTTCCCTCAAAGGGGGTCCCCCGTCGTTACCGCTGGCTCAGTAACCAAGGAAATCTGTTGAGCCTCGTCTTTTTAGTTTATTATTATTTCTATATTTATGCAAATGTTTTAATTAAGTTATAAGTCCGAGAAAGGTTCTTTTTGTAACACCCGAAAATTCTCAAAACTATTTTAGAAATATTCTATGATTTTTAGGATATTTTTACAGAATTTTTAGAGTAACGGAAGTAGCAAAAATAAATAGAAAACGAAAACGGCCTAAGCGGGAATTGAACCCGAGACCTACGGTTTACGGATAATGTTAGTAACCAGTTGAACCCAGCAGGGTCGTACTGAAAGGAAAGGGAGGCAATTAAATTTATATTAGAGTTGGGCTGAAGCACCCACTTAATATAAATAGAAAATTTAAGTGGGGTTTGGTTTATTTTTAATTGGTTCGGCAATTTCTCCTCCTCACCCTAACCTCACGCCGCACCTCTCCCTCTTCTTCTTCCTCTCGGCGCCAACCCTAGGGTTCCCTCCCTAGGGCCCCAAGGTCATCTTCCGGTGACAACTCCGGCACGAGGACGCTCTTCTTCGCGAGGGGAACGCATAGACGCGAGAAGATCGTCGAAAGGATCGTCTCCACCGGAATTCTAGCGAATAGAATTGTAAGGAAATTAGCGTAAGAGGTAAGAAACCCCTCACCTGCAGTATAAGTAGCTTTCGTTTGATTGCATGCCTTTAGTTTAGCTATATGCAGATTTTTCGGCACCCAGGGTGCGTTTAAACCCTCCTCACAGATTAGGGATCTAGATGAGCACCTCTAGATGGGCCAGACACATTGTTCTCCTTCAGTTGGAGGCTCTAGACGTTGTCGGGTGCCTAGAGGTGGTCTCCCTATTAGAGGGGAGAGTTGGAGCACACCAGGTGTTCGACAAAATGATTAGTGTAGCTAAATACCACCTCAGATATTTTTAACAGTTCAGTTAAATCAGTATATTAGTCTAGTTGCAGCTTACATGGGACTACGGTCCAATGGGTGGGCTCCCACAGTCGCCTCTAGGTTTAGATAACCTAGCTCTAGGTTCAGATAACCTAGAAACAGCAAAATAAGCAATTAGTAGCTATATTCAGTATTTTATTTTCAGTGGCACTGTACTGGACCAGATGTCCATTTGGGTTGGGCTCCCACAGTCGTCCCTAGGTTCAGATAACCTAGTAAACCCTACTAAATGCGGGACTTGCAAACCCGGGTCTAGTTAGGGATGCGCGCACAGCAAGTACAGTTGCCGGGCCCAAACAGCAGCATGATTACTATTTTCACTTATTATGATAATAGCTTTCAAACTCATAATCTAGTTATGTGATTATAATTTAAGATCAACACTAGCTCAGTTTTAGCTCAGTTTCAGTTTCAGCTTATTTTCTCCTAGTTGATACCATGAGATAGCTCCATGCTTAGATTTTATTATGCATGCCATGTTTCAGTATTTATGCCATGTAACTTCAGTATGCCATGCTTTAACAAATTCAGTGCATGTTTGTAAATAGCATTCTTTAAAAACATGATTGCATCGTTGCATGTTTTTGTGAGGTAGATGGTTTCTTACTAAGCTTAAAGCTTACAGATACTTTTTCCTTATACTGCAGATAAAGGTAAAGGGAAAATGGATTAGCAGAGGAAGCTGAAGGTCAATGCAGTGATGGTGTGTGTGGCAGGAACCTGGAATGAACATCCTTAGGGAGTTTAGCAAATTAAGAACTTAGTTTCTTTTCTCAAGTACCTTTATGCACTTTTAGACCTTAGAATGTTTAAACCATGGAAGATTTGTTTAAGTTGTTAGTAATTATGTTGGAATGCTAGTTAATAGATGTTAGAACTTAGTTCAATTGATTTTAGAACTCTTATATGAGATTTTGGCATGAACTAGTGCTGAAATCAGGGGTTCTGATTCGAAATCAGAAACCAGATCGATCTATAGATCGATCAGAATTGGGTTGTGCCACTGGATCGGTCAGCTGACCGATCCAGTCGCGAACAGAGAGTTAGCGTCTGCGAACAGAGAGTTAGCGTCTGCGAACAGAGAGTACCGAAGCTCACTGATCAGTCAGCCGACCGATCGGTCAGCCACTGGATCGGTCTACCGACCGATCAGTGTACTCCTGGATCGGTCGGTAGACCGATCCAGAGTTTTTCTCCGTGCCAGTATCAAGCTGGATCGATCACTGGATCGATCCGACAGCCCAATCGATTCATGGATCGATTGAAATGCCTGATTATAGCTAGCAGGACATCCGAGAGACAAAGATTATCTTCCCTAGCATGTGTACAACTCCTAGGTACACCTAGAATATTAAGTTCAGATTTTACAGTAATCAGTTTAGTAAAATTTTAATAAATCCAGATTTCCGCAATAGTAATTTAGCACAGCATAATGTAGCGATCGGCCTCACAGCCTAGTCAGTAGGAGGCGGGTCGTTACAGAGTGGTATCAGAGCAAGTTCCATACTTCCTACACACACATCAGCATTGTACCTACAGCTTCCAAGTAAGAACATCTCTCACTTTCTTTATGTTTCTTGTTTTCATGTTTAGATATAACTGAAGCATGCTTGTTTATGATAGTAGTTAACATGATAACAATAGTTACTCTATTATGCTTGTGTTAGTCATGTATGTCCTTCATGTCTTTAGAAATGACACGAGGACGCCCAGCTAGAAGGGCAGCAGCCACTGAGCCCTAGCACGAGGCAGGCAGTTCAGTGCCTCCCCCAGACCTTACAGCACTAGTGGCTCAGTTACAGCAGCAGCTAGCTGAACAGCAACAGGAAATAGCCACCTTAAAGGCTAGTCAGCAGAACACTCCCACTATCACCCCGGAGCCTAATTTAGCGACACCAGTGGTCTTAGAGGTTCCACCAGTCCAACCTGCAGCACCAGTGGGCCCAGCAGCAGGAACCCAGAGAGAAGCCTATCTGATCCAGTGGCAAAGAGTCAAACCAGAGAACTTCTCAGGCAGCAGTGAACCATGGGATGCTCAGGCATGGTTCAAAACACTAGAAAGTACGATGGAGCTTCTGGACTGGCCAGAACATGAGAAGGTGAAGTGCTCCTCCTTCTGTCTGACAGGAGATGCACGCATGTGGTGGGAGAGAATCAGAGCGAAGCGCCTAGTGAACCAGATGACATGGGCTGACTTCGAGAAAGAATTCTTTGAGGAGTTCTTTCACATGCGGGTCACCAACCGCCACTACGACGAGTTCACTGAGTTTCGTCAGGGCAACCTATCAGTTGAGGAAGCCGTGAAGAAATTCAACAGGTTGGCTCGTCTATGCCCTGAACTAGTCAACACAGAAAGGGAACGAATTCGGTTGATGCTCAAGATGCTGAGGCCGGAAATAGCAATGAATGTGGCTGGTGGCGTTCATAGGCCACAAACCACAGAAGAATTAGTGAGCAGTGCTCTAATCACTGAGCATTACCAGAATAGCATCAAGCAGCAAAAGCAAGTCCTCTCAGAAGCTAAAGGCCAAGGAGGCTCGGGCACTGTAAACAAAGCAGGCCACAGCCCCATGGCTCTAATCGAAAGGGAACTCCAGAACAAGCACAAACCGAGAGTTACCCAAAGGAGGGCCAGCCAACAAGCAGCCCAGTTATCCAAAGTGTACTACTTGGGAAATTCCATCCCGGAGTTTGTCGAAGGGTACACGAGGATGCTTGAATGCGAGGAAGGGCATATGGCAAAGGTCCAAACAAGACCGCTTCCTCGCCACACGATTCAAGATAGAGGCCACCACCAGCTACATCGATGCAGCCGCTTTAGATGGTCCACATATCAGCCAGGGCATAAAGCCCTCCACTACGACCAATGCGAGGATCTACTCACTCACCAGAGAGGACGCAACAAATGCCTCGACAGTTGTTACAGGTCAGATTAGTATTTTACAGCAAAGTACAACTGTCTTATTCGATACTGGGGCAACCCATTCATATATATCCAGGGCTTTTGCAAAGAA
This sequence comes from Zingiber officinale, assembly GCF_018446385.1. Lineage (NCBI taxonomy): Eukaryota > Viridiplantae > Streptophyta > Magnoliopsida > Zingiberales > Zingiberaceae > Zingiber > Zingiber officinale. The sequence goes on from NC_055992.1 coordinate 60,267,686, forward strand.
ATTAGCGATACCCCCAGAGGTACTCAGTAGTCAGTTTCTGACAACGCTACCCTCAGGAGAAATCATGGCGTCCACGCACTGGCTCAGAGCAGTACCGGTCATTATAGCAGACAGAGAGCTCTTTTGCGATCTGATAGTGCTTAATATGACCAACTACGATGTCAACTTCGGAATGGACTTCTTGATCAGATACGGTGCCTCCATCGAGTGCCGTAAGCAGAAAGTCGTATTCCAACCTGAAGCAGAAGCACAATTCGAGTTTATCGGAGAACCCAAGAGAAAAGCCAAGAAATTTCTCTCAGCTATGAAGGCACAGAAGTTAATGGATTCAGGATGTACGGGATTTTTAGCACACATAGTCAGTACCAGTCAGGACAAGGACCGACAGCTAGCAGAGGTCCGAGTCGTATGTGACTACCCAGCAGTCTTCCCTGAAGAGTTACCAGGCTAGCACCAGACAGGGAGATCGAATTTGAGATAGAGCTCATTCCCGGTACAAATCCTATCTCCAAAGCACCTTACCGCATGGCTCCAGCAGAATTGAAGGAACTTCATGAGCAATTACAGGAGCTGCTTGACAAGGGCTTCATACATCTTAGTCACTCACCATGGGGAGCACCTGTATTGTTCGTGAAGAAGAAAGACGGGAGCATGCGCCTGTGTATAGACTACCGGGCACTGAACCAAGTCACAATCAAGAACAGGTATCCTCTTCCCAGAATAGATGACCTGTTTGATCAGCTAAAGGGAGCAGCAGTGTTCTCTAAAATAGACCTCAGATCAGGTTATCATCAGGTGAAGGTTAAAGAAGGGGACATACCCAAGACAGCATTCAAGACTAGATACGGACATTACGAGTTCGTAGTCATGCCCTTTGGCGTGACAAATGCTCCAGCTACTTTCATGGACCTCATGAACAGGGTATTCAGGGATTACCTAGATAAATTTGTTATTGTGTTTATCGATGACATTCTTATCTATTCAGGAACTCAGGAAGAACACGCAGAGCACCTGAAAACAATATTGCAGACCCTTCAGCAGAATCAGCTGTACGCCAAGTTCACCAAATGTGAATTTTGGCTAGATCAGGTGTCCTTCCTGGGTCACATCATCTCAAAGGATGGTATCATGGTAGACCCCAGTAAGATAGAAGCTGTGAGCAACTGGAAAAGACCCAAGAACGCCAGTGAGATCAGAAGCTTTCTGGGATTAGCAGGTTACTACAGGAAATTCATAGAGGACTTCTCCAGGATAGCCTCCCCACTGACAGCTCTTACCAGAAAGAACAGAAAATTTCAGTGGACAGAGGACTGTGAGAACAGTTTCAGCGAGACATTACTTGTATGGAGCTCAATGCAGAGTGTATACAGATCATCAGAGTCTGAAGTACTTCTTCACTCATAAGGATCTGAATATGCGACAGCGCAGATGGCTAGAACTGGTCAAAGACTATGACATAGATATCCTCTACCACCCAGGAAAAGCGAATAGGGTAGCAGACGCCCTCAGCAGAAAGTCCAGCGCTACCCTATTATCTCTAGCAGTCATGTCACCGCCCCTACAGAAGGAGATCTCATATTTTGGTCTCGAGCTCATAGTCGGACAGCTCTCTACTATGACATTAGAGTCTACCTTGCTCGGTGACATGTTACGCTCCGCAAGTGTACGGAAATGTCGCAAGTAATATAAAAGATTATCGTATCCACAGGGACTGGAATAAGCACTACAAATGTCTCAATGCGAATTAGCTAAACAACTATCCAATCGTTTCAAAAGCAAAGTAAAGGTAAACAAATCTAATCTTAAAGATCAACAAACAAGAGTCTAGTGTTTTGGGTTATGATAAAGGGAGATTCTAGGAGTTTCGGTTTCTTTGTAAGATTTCTTGAATGTAAATGGTTCACCAATTCTTATCCCTCAATTGCCAAACATGTAGAAAGTTGCCGGTTCTCTCTTGCAATAGACAACCGGCTAGGGACTGAGAAATGTATCTAAATAGGATTAATTAGACATGAACCTACGTTGTCCTTACACAGAAGCGCACCTATTACTATGCCTTCCTCGGATATCAACATAGAGCCCACAACTCATTAATCTATCAAGATACAAGAAACTAATTACAAGATCCATCCTACTCTCTTGAATATTCCCATTTCCTCTTCAAGATTATCTCTCAAACGTTCTTACACGGGCTTGCACCTGTCACGTGGATCCCTCGGATGATCGAGTGAGAGTTTATCTTTACAAAGTCCACAAGAAATCCAAACAATCAATCAAAAATGAGAATTAAGCACAAATCACCATTAATCATTCAAGATCTAATTGATACAAGCAAGTCAATGTCATTGAAACAAGAAAATGGAAAATCCATTAGAGATTACATCAATCCATCATACAAATACTCCCTTAATCCTAGAATACAAGATATACTCCATGAATCGAGGAAGAAAACCCGAAGAAATAGAAATTACAAGCATTTCTTAAGTCCCCAATCCAAGAAATCAAGAAGAGGGGGAAAGAGAAAACTTATCTACGAAGAAGCCTCGTCTTCGGATCCAATCCTCGCTCCGGAGTCGAAATCGTCGAGATCTCCCCTTGAATCGCCCAGAAATCCTCCCAAGATTGGGAGGAAACCACCAAATCTTGCTTTCTCCCAAAGGGGGAGAGATCCCCTTTCAATTCATGAAGAAGGGTTTAAATAGAGGAGGGAATCGGGCGCCACACGGCCCCGTGACACTCGTGTGAGATTCACACGCCATGTCCAGCCCTCTCCGCCAAAGCCGCACGGGTGACTCACATGGCCGAACCCTTCTGCTCTCTCGAAATGCTACACGGCCGTGGTGCACACGCCACACCGCTTAGTCTCGGAAATGCTACACTGTGGTGCACACTGCAAGCCCTTGGTCTCTGGAAATTTCACACTGCAGTAGATCCACACGCCCATGTAAGGCTTCTGCTCTGTGTCTACTTGACACGGCCGTGCGAGGTTCACACGGCCATGTCATCTTCCTCTTCTGTTGGTGCCAAACTCCACACGGCCCGAGCTCCATACCAGTGTATGGTCGTGTGAGGAACACGGCCCGGTGCTTTCTCCCTTTGTTTCCTCCAATGCATGCCCAAAGATGTAGATTCTTCACCAAATCGACTCCTGTGTACAGAAAATGCACAAAAAGCAGATCTCCGAACCAAAAGAGTAAATATGCTAAAAGGAAAGCTGGAAGTATAAAAATGCATAGATCAAGCATGCTCAAAATATGTAAATGTGCGTAAAAACATACATAAAAGAGTATATAATCTACGCACATCATGACATCCAGACAGCTCAGGAGCAGGATCCTGAAATTCAGAGAATCAAGCAAGGTTTAGCAGAATCAGAAGGTGGAGAGTTCAGAATATCAGATAGCGGGGTATTATATTTTGGTGACAGATTATGCGTTCCAGATCAGGAGGAACTACGAAGAAAGATTTTAGATGAGGCTCATAAGACTCCCTATGCGATGCATCCTGGCTCCACCAAAATGTATCAAGACTTGAAGAAACGTTTTTAGTGGCCTGGGATTAAGAGAGACATCGCTCGATACGTCAGCACCTGCCTAACCTGTCAGAGGGTTAAGGCAGAACATCAGAGACCAGGGGGAGTTTTGCAGCCCATACAGATACCAGAATGGAAGTGGGAGGATATTTCCATGGATTTCATAGTGGGATTACCCAGAACCACGAATGGTTTTGATACCATCTGGGTAATAGTCGACAGATTGACCAAATCAGCCCACTTCTTAGCTATCAGGATATCCTACTCTATGGAATAGCTAGCACAGTTGTACCTCAAGGAGATCATTAGATTACATGGAGTCCCACGAACCATTATATCAGACAGAGATAGCAGATTCACATCACACTTCTGGGAGTGTGTACAGACAGCTTTGGGCACGAAGTTAAAGTTTAGCACAGCCTTCCACCCTCAGACAGATGGACAGACGGAGCGAGTAAATCAGGTACTCGAGGATATGCTCCGAGCATGTGCCCTAGATTTCAAGGGAAGTTGGTGCAAATATCTGAGTTTAGCAAAATTTGCATACAACAACAGCTATCAGGCCACTATCGGTATGACACCTTATGAGGCTCTCTATGGGCGGAGGTGTAGATCTCTAATCTACTGGTATGAGAGTGGCGAACAGAAAGAACTAGAACTTCAAACAGATCTAGTGGCAGATACCACAGCAGCTATACAGCAGATCCGCCAGAGGATAGAGACAGCTCAGAGTCGCCAGAAAAGCTATGCTGATACACGGCGCCGGCCTTTAGAGTTTTCAGTTGGGGATTCAGTATTCCTCAGAGTAGCCCCCATGAAGGGAGTAATGCGTTTTGGGAAGAAGGGTAAGCTGAGTCCCAGATATGTGGGACCATACCTCATTAGTAGAAGAGTGGGCAAGGTAACATATGAGTTAGAGCTACCCCAGGAAATGTCAGCTGTCCACAATGTATTTCATGTCTTTATGCTGAAGAAGCATACCCCAGATGCCACCCAGGTGATTGAGCCCCAGTCGGTACAGATCCGCGAAGACCTCAGCTATGACAGTCGACCTATTCAGATAATAGACCGAGCAGCTAAGAAATTACGGAACAAGGAAGTACCATTAGTCAAAGTCATTTGGCACAGTCACACAGCAGGAGAGGCAACATGGGAGACAGAAGCCAGCATGAGACAAAAGTACCCAAAATTATTCTAAGTTCGAGGATGAACTTTTTATAAGGTATGGGGGATTGTAATGCCCGAAAATTCTCAAAACTATTTTAGAAATATTCTATGATTTTTAGGATATTTTTACAGAATTTTTAGAGTAACGGAAGTAGCAAAAATAAATAGAAAACGAAAACGGCCTAAGCGGGAATTGAACCCAAGACCTACGGTTTACGGATAATGTTAGTAACCAGTTGAACCCAGCAGGGCCGTGCTGAAAGGAAAGGGAGGCAATTAAATTTATATTAGAGTTGGGCTGAAGCACCCACTTAATATAAATAGAAAATTTAAGTGGGGTTTGGTTTATTTTTAATTGGTTCGGCAATTTCTCCTCCTCACCCTAACCTCACGCCGCACCTCTCCCTCTTCTTCTTCCTCTCGGCGCCAACCCAGGGTTCCCTCCCTATGGCCCCAAGGTCATCTTCCGGTGACAACTCCAGCACGAGGACGCTCTTCTTCGCAAGGGGAACGCATAGACGCGAGAAGATCGTCGAAAGGATCGTCTCCACCGGAATTCTAGCGAATAGAATTGTAAGGAAATTAGCGTAAGAGGTAAGAAACCCCTCACCTGCAGTATAAGTAGCTTTCGTTTGATTGCATGCCTTTAGTTTAGCTATATGCAGATTTTTCGGCACCCAGGGTGCGTTTAAACCCTCCTCACAGATTAGGGATCTAGATGAGCACCTCTAGATGGGCCAGACACATTGTTCTCCTTCAGTTGGAGGCTCTAGACGTTGTCGGGTGCCTAGAGGTGGTCTCCCTATTAGAGGGGAGAGTTGGAGCACACCAGGTGTTCGACAAAATGATTAGTGTAGCTAAATACCACCTCAGATATTTTTAACAGCTCAGTTAAATGCATTAGTAGCATTTAAATCAGTATATTAGTCTAGTTGCAACTTACATGGGACTACGGTCCAATGGGTGGGCTCCCACAGTTGCCTCTAGGTTTAGATAACCTAGCTCTAGGTTCAGATAACCTAGAAACAGCAAAATAAGCAATTAGTAGCTATATTCAGTATTTTATTTTCAGTGGCACTATACTGGACCAGATGTCCATTTGGGTTGGGCTCCCACAGTCGTCCCTAGGTTCAGATAACCTAGTAAACCCTACTAAATGCGGGACTTGCAAACCCGGGTCTAGTTAGGGATGCACGCACAGCTCGGACCCAAACAGCAGCATGATTACTATTTTCACTTATTATGATAATAGCTTTCAAACTCATAATCTAGTTATGTGATTATAGTTTAAGATCAGCACTAGCTCAGTTTTAGCTCAGTTTCAATTACAGTTTCAGCTTATTTTCTCCTAGTTGATACCATGAGATAGCTCCATGCTTAGATTTTATTATGCATGCCATGTTTCAGTATTTATGCCATGTAACTTCAGTATGCCATGCTTTAACAAATTCAGTGCATGTTTGTAAATAGCATTCTTTAAAAACATGATTGCATCGTTGCATGTTTTTGTGAGGTAGATGGTTTCTTACTAAGCTTAAATCTTACAGATACTTTTTCCTTATACTGCAGATAAAGGTAAAGGGAAAATGGATTAGCAGAGGAAGCTGAAGGTCAATGCAGTGATGGTATGTGTGGCAGGAACCTGGAATGAAGATCCTTAGGGAGTTTAGCAAATTAAGAACTTAGTTTCTTTTCTCAAGTACCTTTATGCACTTTTAGACCTTAGAATGTTTAAACCATAGAAGATTTGTTTAAGTTGTTAGTAATTATGTTGGAATGCTAGTTAATAGATGTTAGAACTTAGTTCAATTGATTTTAGAACTCTTATATGAGATTTTGGCATGAACTAGTGTTGAAATCAGGGGTTCTGATTCGAAATCAGAAACCAGATCGATCTACAGATCGATCAGAATTGGGTTGTGCCACTGGATCGGTCAGCTGACCGATCCAGTCGCGAACAGAGAGTTAGCGTCTGCGAACAGAGAGTACCGAAGCTCACTGATCGGTCAGCCGACCGATCAGTGAGCCACTAGATCGGTCTACCGACCGATCAGTGTACTCCTGGATTGGTCGGTAGACCGATCCAGCTGCATACAGAAGCCATATACCGATCCAGAGTTTTTCTCCGTGCCAGTATCAAGCTGGATCGATCACTGGATCGATCCAACAGCCCAATCGATTCATGGATCGATTGAAATGCCTGATTACAGCTAGCAGGACATCCGAGAGGCATAGATTATCTTCCCTAGCATGTGTACAACTCCTAGGTACACCTAGAATATTAAGTTCAGATTTTACAGTAATCAGTTTAGTAAAATTTTAATAAATCCAGATTTCCTCAATAGTAATTTAGCACAGCATAATGTAGCGATCGGCCTCACAGCCTAGTCAGTAGGAGGCGGGTCGTTACACTTTTTATTTTTTTTTTTTTTGTGCAGGGGTTATTTACCCCCTCTAATTGGCTGCCAAGGGTCCTAACAAGTGGTATCAGAGTGGGTTCACTTCAGGAGGACTAACCGTCGAACAAAGCATACGAGATGGCCAGACCGAACATCTACCCACTAGTATTTGAGGGGGAGTTCACTTTTTGGAAACGTCGGATGGAGGTATATTTTAAAATTGATTTTAATATTTCACTAATTGTAACGACCCAATTTTCCCTATTTCAAGTTTTAAAAGTCCATAAAAATATTTGGAAATACTTTTAAAACATTCTAGAGATTTTTAGGAATTTTTAGAGTATTTTTATGTAATTTTTGGAATGTCGTTTAGTAGGGTTACAAAAAGAAAGAAATTTTGACAAAAAATCGTTGAAGGCGAGGTTCGAACCTACCACCTCGGGTCGGACTGACCCAACCGAACCTGGCCCGACCAGTTGAGCTACGCTCGTTCTGTTAACTAGGTATAGAGAGAAAAATATTTAAAGTAAAGTTATATGGAAACCCTAGAGATAATAAGAGGGAAAAACTTAAGTGATTTTTGGGAAAAGGATCTTTTTCTCCCGAAATTCTTTCTCTCCTCACCTCTCTCGCGCGACAGCGGCGGCTCGGGCGGAAAACACACCGAGGCGACGGCGCTAGGGTTCCTCTCCGGCCGGCCTTCACTCGTACGTGGTCACCGTGACGAAGGGAGCTCGGGAACTCAAGGGAGCCGCCGAGATCTTCAAGCTTCACCCGAAACCCTAGAATTTTGCTCTTCTCCGGTTGTAAGTCCAAGAGCAGTGAGGTGAGTCGCTACTCACCTGCAGTAGGATAGTTTCGGAGTTCTATTTCGTTTGTTTTCGAATTTTTCTGTGATGTTGGTTTAGGGTTTGCCGCCGTGACCTTCAAAGAAAGAATAGGATGGGTAAAATTCAAGCATGTGGATTTGATATCTCAAGCTTTATAGTTTGAATTCGGATTTTGTTATACTAGGCAATAAGAAATCTTTTGTTTTGGTTCTTTGCCGTGGACTGAGCAGTAGCAACCTTCAATTCTTGTTGTTGCCGTGGCACATAAGATAGAGAACAATTGATGTCTTGGTTTTCAGTAGTTGAAAGCATTGTGGCATGTTTTAAAGGTTTCCTTTACTCTATATAAACATAAGCTGGGATTAAGTTTTCATAGGTTGTTTCATTTTCTTGAAACATTTCAAATCCTTGTTCTTTTCACCATGCTTCCTATGAAGGAATACCCTGCTCTGTTCGTGTGGAATTTTACAGTTCAAAGATCTGTTGCTCGATGAGGAATTTTGAGTTTTGGGTTTCTTTTGTTTAATTCTGCTGTAATTAGTTTAAAGGGTTATGTTGCTTGATAAAAGTATAGTTATGAATAAGTTACAGGAATCTTTAGTTTTGGCAGGTTCTGGTTTTGTGTGTGTTGGGTATTTGAAATGAAACCAAGTTTTATGTGGGTTTTAAAACTCCAGTACGTGTCAATTTGTGATGGCAACAGTAGTGTTCCTTTATGCTTTGCTTGGAAGGAATCAATTTAGAATGAGTAGTATCTCTCAGGTTCTGTTCTAGTAAATCCACGTTTCAAGGACAACCTTAAGCTTAACACGTGTAATAGGTTTAGATAACTAGCATTCCTTACTTTAAGCTTGCTGTGGGGATTTTTGGAATATATGCATATATGTTTTCATTTGCTATTATTGAGCATGTGCAGTTTTTAATTGCTATGAGTTGAGCATGATCAGTTTTCTTTATTACTAGATGCACATGAGCAGTTTCTTTGGTTTTTATTTGCTATTTTAATAAGCATGAACTACCATGTATTCTAGTGGGAAAATAAGAGTTCTATCAAATTCTTTTAGAAGCATTAACAAGTAAAAAGAAAGAAAAGGCCAAGGCCTTAAGTAAATCCCAAAGTCAAGACTTTAGGGATTTTGGCACACATGATGCTATTAAAATGCCAAGGCATTTAAAGAAGAAGTAATTAAGATAATAAGTATTTTACTTTTAAGAAGAGGCTAGTACCCGACTTCCAAGGTTGTCGTTAAACAAATCCAGGTATCCAATTCCAAGGTCTTGGCCCTGGTAGACCAAGGTCTGCTCTTTTAGGATTGGCGGCTCGCTACCCCAACCTATTAGGGAACGCGCATAAAATGGTACTATGCCTGGGCCCAAGAGAAGTTGATTATTATTTTCAAGTATTAAAGTATAAATTTTAAACAAGTGAAATAAAAGAATAAGTTTAGAGTAAATGAAGTAAGCTTCACTTTGTTTTAAAGATCAGCAAGTTTAGCTTTCTTTTATGCTAGCAGCTTTTACATGTTCAGTTTCTTACATGTTATTTATTTGCTAGTTGATGAGCATGTTTAGCTTTATATGTTAGCTTTTCAGTTAGTTGATTTCTTTGCTATTTATGAGCATGAGTAGCTTTACATGTTAGCATTCAGTTTTAGCATGTTTCTTTTATTTATATACATGCATATCGAGTTTTTGTGAGTTAGATAGCGCTCACTAAGTATTTTGCTTATAGTCTGCATTTCTCCTATTGCAGATAAAAGATAAAGGAAGAGGAAAAATATAAGAAGGAAGGCGACAAGGAGATGCTGTGACGGTGTGTGATGCCAGGACTATGGAGAGATCTTGGGACTTAGCTTAAAAATAATTATTAAGATTGCTTCCGTTGAATTGTTAAAAGAATTTAGAACTTGTATATGCTATTTTCATTGGAGTGTTTTTATCATGCATTGATAGAGTTATTTCTTTCAGTATTTTGATTCTTTTTCATATATATAAACTGTGTGGTTGTCTGATATATGTTCCAGCCGCCTGTGGCTGATGTATACAATGTTTGTATATCAGTTTAAGGTCACCGGTACAGGGGAGATTCTGTCGAAATTTTTCGATAGGGTTTCCATGTGGTTTTTAATCACACCGATTAAGTAGAGTTAGTAGTTAAGTAGCATCTACCTTTAGAGAGTAGTAGTAGTGTAGAAGGTGGGTCGTTACACTAATAATTAAGTATGGTTTTGATATGCTCAAAAGCAAAGAAGGAAAAGAAATTGAGAAGTATCGATGGATTGAAAAGCAACGCAACGACTTCATGGCTAATGGTAAGACTGAGTTCCATCTTCTGAGCATTCTGCCTGCCTAGGATGTCGACAGAATTGGCAATTATGAGAATGCAAAAGAACTTTGTGAAAAGTTCTTAAGCTCTATGAAGATCCAAAAATAGTCGAATCCAACTCCTCGATGAACTCCGAGTCGTTATCAGAGGCAGAAAATGAGGAAATTGTTGAAACTACTCTCATAGTTGAGTACCTACCTGAAGATAAAGAAAGTTCTTCAGAAATGAGCATTGAGAGCATCAATGAAGAGGAAGCAACGTCAGAGGAAAGCAGCTCTACACACTACAATAAATATAATTTTTCACGACTCAGCATTAACGACACACATTTAAAGCACGTCACCAATGTTAGTATTTGGCGTACTCATCGATGTACACTGTTAATATTAATATAACTTATACAAATAACAACATGCAAAACATGCACACCGTAAATAGTTATTTCAACAGCAAACTATATATATGCTGTTAAAATTAAATATTTACGGCGTACATTGCACACAGTTAATAGTGTTACAATAAATTTTTTTATTTATAATAAAATTGTTGGTTGCAACTCGGAAAACCTAGAGGTTCCACTGTACAAAAATTTTGTACAAAGGTCTGAAACTTTTCCTAGCTACCATGTGTTCTTTTAAATTAAATTTTGGATCGCCTGCGGAACTTAACACGTTTGATCCAAAACTTAATCTATTTATTCTTTTAGGTTTTGACTTGGATCTCCTGCGGAACTTAACACGTTCGACCCAAATCACCTTAAGTTATTAATTCCATTAAATATTAATTTCCATAATTGGTTCCCAGTACTGACGTGGCGAGGCACACAGCCTTCTTGGATATGGGAGCAACCACCACCGACTAGACAAAACCTTTTATAGAAATCTAATATTTAATTTCCTAACATAACTTTAGGTTAACCGAAAAGAATAATCAAATCACAAGGAAAAGGAAAAACAAAAGAACACAACATCGAAAAACATATTTGAAATTCTAGAACGTAAGCCTCTTGTATTTGGTATTATTTCTATAAATAACTAGTATGATGCGGAAAGAAGAATTACTAGTTATACCTTGTAGAAAAACCTCTTGATCTTCTATCGTATTCCTCTTCTAACCTCGGACGTTGTGTGAGCAACGATCTTCCGAGATGAGAAACCACCAACCACCTTCTTCTCCTCCTAGCTAGGTTCGGCCACAAAGAAAGAAGCTTCACCAAGGAAGAAAATCAAAACACTAACCAAGCTCCAAGAGATGCTAGCTTCCTCTCCTTCTTCTTCTTCTTCTCCAAGTAGTATCCGGCCACCACAAGAGCTCCAAGCCTTTGAGAGAGGTTCGGCCACCACAAGAGGAAGAGAGGGAGATGATGATGATGGCCGGCCACACCAAGGAACAAAAGAGTGAGAGAAAATAATAGAGGTTGTCACCCATGAAGGCACCCTCACCCTTTCTTTTATATTCCTTGGCCTAGGTAAATTAGGAAATTTAATTACAATAAAATTTCCTTAATTTTCCTTGACATGAATTAATTTGAAGTATTAAATAAAACTTCCTTTTTATCCATGTATTAGCCGGCCACAATCAATAGAGAACAATTAGGAGAATTTCAATCAACAAATTAAAACTTCCTAATTTATCTCCGGAAATTTTAAAATTAAAATTTCTCTTCAAAAATCTCTTCATGGTTGATAAAAGGAAATTTCTATAATTTTAATTTTACAACATGTGAATAATTTTTAGAGAGAAAATAAAATATCTCACCAATCTACAAATAAGGAAAGAGATCTAATCTCTTTCTTTAATCTTTTGTAGATCTTTTATAAGAGAGATATTTTAATTTAAATTCTCTTTAATAAATTATTTCTTCCACATAATAAAAATTAAAATTAAAATTCCTTTTTAATTTAATTTGGCCGGCCCCCACTAGCTTGGGTTCAAGCTAGGGCCGGCCACCCAATTTTATACCTAGGCCGGCCCTAGCTTGGTTCCCAAGCTAGCTTGGCCGGCCCCTTATAGGTGGGTATAGAAGGTGGGTATAGGTGGGTATAGAACTCTATAAATAAGAGGCTACGATAGGGACCGAGAGGAGGAATTGGTTTTGGTCTCCCGATAAAATTAAGCATCCCGTGTTCGCCCCGAACACACAACTTAATTTTATCAATAATAATTCATTCCACTAGAGAACTATTATTGAACTACCGCACCAATCCCAAATTACATTTTTGGGCTCCTTCTTATTATGAGCATGTTAGTCTCCCTGTGTTTAAGATATCGAATGTCCACTAATTAAGTGAGTTACTGACAACTCATTTAATTAATATCTTAGTCCAAGAGTAGTACCACTCAACCTTATTATCAAGTCGGACTAAGTCCACCTGCAGGGTTTAACATGACAATCCTTATGAGCTCCTCTTGAGGACATTATCAACCTAGTAACTCTAGGACACAGTTTCCTTCTATAATCAACAACCCACACTATAAGTGATACCATTTCCCAACTTATCGGACTTATTGATTTATCGAACTAAATCTCACCCATTGATAAATTAAAGAAATAAATATCAAATATATGTGCTTGTTATTATATTAGGATTAAGAGCACACACTTCCATAATAACCGAGGTCTTTGTTTCTTTATAAAGTCAGTATAAAAGAAACGACCTCAAATGGTCCTACTCAATACACTCTGAGTGTACTAGTGTAATTATACAGTCAAGATAAACTGATACCTAATTACACTACGACCTTCCAATGGTTTGTTCCTTTCCATTATGTGTTGGTTGCTACTTGGAAAGCCTAGAGGTTCCACTGTACAAAAATTTTGTACAAAGGTCTGAACCTTTTCCTAGCTACCATGTGTTCTTTTAAATTAAATTTTGGATCGCCTGCGGAACTTAACACGTTTGATCCAAAACTTAATCTAGTTGTTCTTTTAGGTTTTGACTTGGATCTCCTGCGGAACTTAACACGTTCGACCCAAGTCACCTTAAGTTATTAATTCCATTAAATATTAATTTCCATAATCGGTTCCCAGTACTGACGTGGCGAGGCACATGGCCTTCTTGGATATGGGAGCAACCACCACCGACTAGACAAAACCTTTTATAGAAAGCTAATATTTAATTTCCTAAAATAACTTTAGGTTAACCGAAAAGAACAATCAAATCACAAGGAAAAGAAAAACAAAAGAACACTATATCGAAAACAAATTCGAAACTCTAGAATCGTATGCCTCTTGTATTTAGTATTATTTCCAAAAATAACTAGTATGATGCGGAAAGAAAATTACTAGTTATACCTTTTAGAAAAACCTCTTGATCTTCTATCGTATTCCTCTTCTAACCTCGGACGTTGTGTGGGCAACGATCTTCCGAGATGAGAAACCACCAACCACCTTCTTCTCCTCCTAGCTAGGTTCGGCCACAAAAAATAAAGCTTCACCAAGGAAGAAGAAAAACACCAACCAAGCTCCAAGAGATGCAAGCTTTCTCTCCTTCTTCTTCTTCTTCTCCAAGTAGTATCCGGCCTCCACAAGAGCTCCAAGCAATAGAGAATTTCGGCCACCACAAAGAGGAAGAAAGGGAGAAGATGTTGGCCGGCCACACCAAAGAATAGGAGAGGGAGAATAATAGAGGTTGTATCTTGTGAAGGCACCCTCACCCCTTCTTTTATATTCCTTGGCCTAGGAAAATTAGGAAATTTAATTACAATAAAATTTCCTTAATTCCCTTGACATGATTTAATTGAGAAAAATAAAATAATATTTCCCCAATTAATCTCTAATGGCCGGCCACATCAAGAGGAAATAAATTAGACAAGTTTTAATCAACAAATTAAAACTTCCTAATTTGTTTCCGGAAATTTTAAAAATAAAATTTCCCTTTAAAAATCTCTTCATGGTTGATAAAAGGAAATTTCTATAATTTTATTTTTATCAACATGTGGATAATTTTAAAGAGAAAATAAAATATCTCACCAATCTACAAATAAGGAAAGAGATTTAATCTCTTTCTTTAATCTCTTGTAGATCTTTTACAAGAGAGATATTTTTATTTTAATTCTCTTTAATAAATTATTTCTTACACATAATAAAAATTAAAATTAAAATCCCTTTTTAATTTAATTTGGCCGGCCCCCACTAGCTTGGGTTCAAGCTAGGGCCGGCCACCCAATTTTATACCTAGGCCGGCCCTAGCTTGGTTCTCAAGCTAGCTTGGCCGACCCCTTATAGGTGGGTATAGAAGGTGGGTATAGGTGGGTATAGAACTCTATAAATAAGAGGCTAAGATAGGGACCGAGAGGAGAAATTGGTTTTGGTCTCCCGATAAAATTAAGCATCCCGTGTTCGCCCCGAACACACAACTTAATTTTATCAATAATAATTCATTCCACTAAAAAATTATTATTGAACTACCGCACCAATCCCAAATTACATTTTTGGGCTCCTTCTTATTATGAGTGTTTTAGTCTCCCTGTGTTTAAGATAACAAATGTCCACTAATTAAGTAAGTTACTGACAACTCACTTAATTAATATCTAGCTCCAAGAGTAGTACCACTCAACTTCATCGTCATGTCGGACTAAGTCCACCTGCAGGGTTTAACATGACAATCCTTATGAGCTCCTCTTGGGGACATTCTCAACCTAGTATCTCTAGGACACAGTTTCCTTCTATAATCAACAACACACACTATAAGTGATACCATTTCCCAACTTATCAGGCTTATTGATTCATCGAACTAAATCTCACCCATTGATAAATTAAAGAAATAACTATCAAATATATGTGCTTGTTATTATATCAGGATTAAGAGCACACACTTCCATAATAACCGAGGTCTTTGTTTCTTTATAAAATCAGTATAAAAGAAATGACCTCAAATGGTCCTACTCAATACACTCTAAGTGTACTAGTGTAATTATATCGAGATAAAGCGATACCTAATTACACTACGACCTTCTAATGGTTTGTTCCTTTCCATTTTGGTCGTGAGCTACTGTTTATAATTTATAAGGTACTGATAACATGATCCTCTGTGTGTGACACCACACACCATGTTATCTACAATATAAATTAATTGAACAACTACATTTATCACAAATGTAGATATTTGACCAATGTGATTCTTATTGATAAATGTTTATACCAAAAGCTAGGCTTTTAGTATACACTCTAACAATCTCCCACTTATACTAAAAGACTAAGCTGCCATATCTGCTGCCATACATCTGATTCCCATCCCTTCAACATGCCCATCAAAAGCTCTTGCCTTAAGGACCTTAGTGAAAGGATCTATAGGTCATCACCTGATGCAATCTAGGCGGCAACAACTTCTCCTCGTTTATACGATTCCTCGTATTGGGTGGTACTTGCGCTCTATTGTGTTTACTTGCCTTATAGACTTATGGTTTCTTCGAGTTTGCTACTGCACCAACATTATTACAATAAATTGTAATAATTTTTTTTGGATAAACCAGAAATCATATCTAAGTCTATCTTGAGGTTTATTGAGTCATTCAGCTTTTATGGCTACCTCAGAGGCTTGCCATATACTAAGCTTCTATGGTGGAGTCCAGAAAAACACCTATGCTTATCACTCTTCCATAGTTATGACTTTACCTCCTAAAGTAAACAGAAAACCCCGAGGTTGACTTATTATTGTCCCTATCCGATTTGAAGTCAAAATCCATGCAACCCACAAGGACCAAATTAATTGCCTTGTAAGCTAGCATATAATCTCTAGTACCTCTAAGGTACTTCAATATATGCTTTACTGCAGTCCACTGTCCTTGTCTAGAGTTACTTTGATATCTGCTAACTATGCCCTTGGCAAAATAGATTTATGATCTCGTGCATAGCATACATTAGGCTTCTGTCAGCCGAAGCATAAAGAACTGCCTTTATTTCCTTTATCTCCTTTGATGTCTACAGAGACATATCTTTAGATAAAGTTACTCTATCCTGAAAAGGTAAGAAACCTTTCTTGGAGTTTTGTATGCTTAAAACGAGCAAGGATTTTTTCGATGTATGAAGCTTGGGATAAGTAAAATATTCTTTTCTTACGATCCCTTATTACTTTGATCTCAAGAATATACATTCTCTCAAGTCCTTCATATCGAATTGTTTGGACAACCATACCCTTACTTCTGACAACACTTTGATATTGTTTCCAACTACCAAAAATGTTATCTACGTATAGTACAAGAAATACCACCACGTTTCCATCACGCCTTTTGTATACACAAGACTTATCCGATTACTAAATAAATCCATAGGTCTGGATTACTTTGATAAACCGGATGTTCCAAGACCTTGAAGCTTTGCCTCAGTCCATAGACTGATTAAGCTTACACAAGATGCTCTTTAGCCCTTTGCAATGAACCCTTCTGGTTGCTTTATATGGATGCTTTCTTCAAGACTTCCATTAAGGAATGCTGTCTTGACATCCACTTGCCAAATAGATAAAGAATCCGTATAGATTTTAGCATGACTACCAGTGAAAAAAGTTTCCTTTTTCATCAAGCCTTGCTCTGAAGGTTTCTACCTTCCTGTCTATCCTTCTTTTCCTATTATAGACCTTTTACACCCAAAGGCTTTTACACCATTTGGTGGTTCTACAAGCTTCCAGATTTTATTAGAATTCTAATTCTGTTATTCATTACTCTTTGCCAAGATGCTGCATCTTTATCTTGGAGTGCTTCATCATATGACCGGAGATCAGGTTCATGTCCTTCAGGGATCGAGTCCAAAAACTCTCCCAAAATATGAATCTTTTTAGGTTGCTTAACAACCCTCCCACTACGACAAGACACTTTCTGTAATTGTGTATCATTTGTGATACGTGTTGCAGTTTCCTTGTGGTATCTCATCTTATACAGTTGGTACTAGATTAGACATATCTTTTATTATTTCCTTAAGAACAAATTTACTTATGAGCACGTGGTTCCTTATATAGTCCTTTTCTAAAAATCAGTCATTGATGCTAACAATGACCTTCTGATTTTTAAGACTATAAACCTACTTTTGTTTATCTAGGATAACTTACAAACAAGTGAACTCCTATCCAACTTATCATTGTCTCTCTTTAACATATGTGCTGGATTACCCGAATCCGAATATGCTTCAAAATAGGCTTACGCCTATTCAGCAATTCTATATGAGTAGAGAGTTCTAACTTGGAAGGTACTATGTTCACTTTCGTTTTCAGAGTTTTATCCTTAAAACAAATTTGGTAATTTTCTGAATAACTCATCATCTATCTAATTATTCCATAAGAGTCCTTTACCTTCTCTCTACTACACCATTCTGTTGGGGTGTACCAGATGCAGTTAGTTGGAATTGAAATCCAACTACTGATAAGTGACTCCTAAAATCTCTCAAGAGGTATTTGCCACTACGATCTTCCATAGTGACTTTTTACTTTAACATTTCTCCGTATCAACCTTGTACTCTTTGAACTAATCAAAGTACTTAGTCTTGCGGTACATTAAGTAAATTTATTTGTATCTTGAATAGTTGTCTATAAAATAGACAAAATATTCAATACTACCTCTTGTCTAGATAGTCATAGGATCACACAAATCAGAATGAACCGATTTCAACATATCTTTGACTCCATACCCCTTGGACTTAAAAGCTTCTTGGTTATTTTCCTTCCAAGTAAGACTCGCAGGTTGGAAATATTTCCACTACCAATGAACCCATAAGTTCATTAGCTACCAATGAATCCTACTCAAGTATAACCTAGCTTTTAGATGCCAAAGATATAATTGGTTCATTTCCGAAGGTTGCTTTCTCTTAAAATTAGAAGATGTGTTACTAATTTCCATTTGTTGCATCGTGGGAGTTATTGGATTATAAATTGTCAACCATCATACCAGAATAGATAACTTCCCTATTTTTTTTTATAACAACTTTGTTATCAAAATAGACACAATATCTATAATAGTTTAGAAACTGAAATCAGGTTCTTTCTAAACTTGGTACGTAAAGACAATTACTTAAAATCCATATTTTATTCTTATCAAAGGATAAACATCTCCCACTGCAATAGCTACCACTTTTACAGTAGTGCCCATGTGGACGATGATTTACCTTTCATTTAGTTGTCGGGTTTCCTGGAACCCTGTAATGAATTGTAGACATGATTAATGGCATCTTGTATCTACACTCCAGGTTCTGGTAGATAACACCACTAGACATGTTTCAACTAATAAATTAAATACACCTAAATTGTTCTTAGTTCTAAGTAGACAGTCTACCTTAATGTCCAAGTCCTATTTCCAATCAATTATAATTGGGACCACTAAGTCTATCCTAAAGTATATCAGCTAGGGATTGACCATCATCCTAAGAATCACAAAAATATTTGGTTAAGACCAACTCCTTAAAAATCCCATGAATTTTGTATGCCACGTTAGTGTGGACATATACAAATTCAAAGAGGAAATTTTATCATTTAATTTTATTATCTCGTCAACCTTACTTTATGACGAATAAAATTAATAGTTGATCTATCTTTAATCAAATATTTGGTCAAGACTTCTAAATTTAAAATAATATTGATTCCTCTAACAATACTATTTAAATTTACTAACACCTCAAAACACCGTGAATTTTGCATGCCACGTTAGTGTGGACGTATACAAAATCAACATTTGTAAGAGGAGGGTTTTACCCATTAACTATCTTGCCAACGTAACTTTATGACAAATAAAATTATCTCAAACACCGTTAATTTTGTATGCCACGTTAGTGTGGACGTATACAAAATCAATCATTTGTAAGAGGGGTTTTAACCCTTTAATTTTATTATCTTGTCAACCTAGTTTTATGACAAATTAATAGTTGGTTTCATTTGGTCACACAAATAATAACAGTGACTCCGATGGGGAGGATACTATTAGATGTGTCTAAGTGTATACCATTACTTGACACTAAGTCCATTAATAAGATTATGCCCCTTCCGTTGGGGAAGATCACACGCTCTTAATTAACTTCCTATAGTCATCCAAAATGGAAGTCTGTTCTAGTGATCCGCAAACTAGCTCATCCGTTATGGAGGAAGGCACTGTGAGCCAACGCAAGCTTGTTTGCATCACTTACAAACCAATAATGGAGACCATGGGATTTACTTAAAATCCCTCTCCCACTTAGTTATTTATTAATGAGGAATTTTAACTATGCTAGCCTACTAAACTTGTAAACTAACATGCACACACAATATAAAAGCAATAAATAGAAAAACTAATTTTCAACTATTATGGCTTTTATCTCTAGTTGTCCTCCGTGTGTTGTCATCCCAAGTTGCTGCCATATTTGGCCACCGCCACCGGGTCTAGTTGCATCCATCTTGCTTCTTGTTCCACTGCGCCTCTGGTCCTTAGAAGGTTCCACGCTTTGCAAGATTCGATCCATGACATAAATAGAATTTTACAATTTTGATCCTATATTCCATAAAAGGAATGTACATGTATCTAGATCAAAAATAAAATCCTAATAAAACTAAATACACCGTATTTTATAATACAATCATGCACACATATAAATGCCCTTGACATGTCCAAGGGTCCAATCACACACATAAAACTATAAGTCATAATAGTTGGATCCTGCATCCACAAAGTTAGCACATCCTACTATTATCCTGCCTAAATTATGTATGACATGTGCATAATTAAACTAATACCAAATACACAGAGGCAAAACCCTAGCTCTGATACCAATTGTTGGTTGCTACTCGGAAAGCCTAGAGGTTCCACTGTACAAAAATTTTGTACAAAGGTCTGAACCTTTTCCTAGCTACCATGTGTTCTTTTAAATTAAATTTTGGATCGCCTGCGGAACTTAACACGTTTGATCCAAAACTTAATCTAGTTGTTCTTTTAGGTTTTGACTTGGATCTCCTGCGGAACTTAACACGTTCGACCCAAGTCACCTTAAGTTATTAATTCCATTAAATATTAATTTCCATAAACGGTTCCCAATACTGACATGGCGAGGCACATGGCCTTCTTGGATATGGGAGCAACCACCACCGACTAGACAAAACCTTTTATAGAAAGCTAATATTTAATTTCCTAAAATAACTTTAGGTTAACCGAAAAGAACAATCAAATCACAAGGAAAAGAAAAACAAAAGAACACTATATCGAAAACAAATTCGAAACTCTAGAATCGTATGCCTCTTGTATTTAGTATTATTTCCAAAAATAACTAGTATGATGCGGAAAGAAAAATTACTAGTTATACCTTTTAGAAAAACCTCTTGATCTTCTACCGTATTCCTCTTCTAACCTCGGACGTTGTGTGGGCAACGATCTTCCGAGATGAGAAACCACCAACCACCTTCTACTCCTCCTAGCTAGGTTTGGCCACAAAAAAAATAAAGCTTCACCAAGGAAGAAGAAAAACACCAACCAAGCTCCAAGAGATGCAAGCTTTCTCTCCTTCTTCTTCTTCTTCTTCTTCTCCAAGTAGTATCCGGCCTCCACAAGAGCTCCAAGCAATAGAGAATTTCGGCCACCACAAAGAGGAAGAAAGGGAGAAGATGTTGGCCGGCCACACCAAAGAATAGGAGAGGGAGAATAATAGAGGTTGTATCTTGTGAAGGCACCCTCACCCCTTCTTTTATATTCCTTGGCCTAGGCAAATTAGGAAATTTAATTACAATAAAATTTCCTTAATTCCCTTGACATGATTTAATTGAGAAAAATAAAATAATATTTCCCCAATTAATCTCTAATGGCCGGCCACATCAAGAGGAAATAAATTAGACAAGTTTTAATCAACAAATTAAAACTTCCTAATTTGTTTCCGGAAATTTTAAAAATAAAATTTCTCTTTAAAAATCTCTTCATGGTTGATAAAAGGAAATTTCTATAATTTTAATTTTATCAATATGTGGATAATTTTAAAGAGAAAATAAAATATCTCACCAATCTACAAATAAGGAAGAGATTTAATCTCTTTCTTTAATCTCTTGTAGATCTTTTACAAGAGAGATATTTTTATTTTAGTTCTCTTTAATAAATTATTTCTTACACATAATAAAAATTAAAATTAAAATCCCTTTTTAATTTAATTTGGCCGGCCCCCACTAGCTTGGGTTCAAGCTAGGGCCGGCCACCCAATTTTATACCTAGGCCAGCCCTAGCTTGGTTCCCAAGCTAGCTTGGCCGACCCCTTATAGGTGGGTATAGAAGGTGGGTATAGGTGGGTATAGAACTCTATAAATAAGAGGCTAAGATAGGGACCGAGAGGAGGAATTGGTTTTGGTCTCCCGATAAAATTAAGCATCCCGTGTTCGCCCCGAACACACAACCTAATTTTATCAATAATAATTCATTCCACTAGAGAATTATTATTGAACTACCGCACCAATCCCAAATTACATTTTTGGGCTCCTTCTTATTATGAGTGTGTTAGTCTCCCTGTGTTTAAGATAACAAATGTCCACTAATTAAGTAAGTTACTGACAACTCACTTAATTAATATCTAGCTCCAAGAGTAGTACCACTCAACTTCATCGTCATGTCGGACTAAGTCCACCTGCAGGGTTTAACATGACAATCCTTATGAGCTCCTCTTGGGGACATTCTCAACCTAGTATCTCTAGGACACAGTTTCCTTCTATAATCAACAACACACACTATAAGTGATACCATTTCCCAACTTATCGGGCTTATTGATTCATCGAACTAAATCTCACCCATTGATAAATTAAAGAAATAAATATCAAATATATGTGCTTGTTATTATATCAGGATTAAGAGCACACACTTCCATAATAACCGAGGTCTTTGTTTCTTTATAAAATCAGTATAAAAGAAATGACCTCAAATGGTCCTACTCAATACACTCTAAGTGTACTAGTGTAATTATACAGTCAAGATAAACTGATACCTAATTACACTACGACCTTCTAATGGTTTGTTCCTTTCCATTTTGGTCGTGAGCTACTGTTTATAATTTATAAGGTACTGATAACATGATCCTCTGTGTGTGACACCACACACCATGTTATCTACAATATAAATTAATTGAACAACTACATTTATAACAAATGTAGACATTTGACCAATGTGATTCTTATTTCTAGATAAATGTTTATACCAAAAGCTAGGCTTTTAGTATACACTCTAACATTATGGTCGTGAGCTACTGTTTATAATTTATAAGATACTGATAACATGATCCTCTGTGTGTGACACCACACACCATGTTATCTACAATATAAATTAATTGAACAACTATATTTATCATAAATGTAGACATTTGACCAATGTGATTCTTATTTCTAGATAAATGTTTATACCAAAAGCTAGGCTTTTAGTATACACTCTAACAATCTCCCACTTATACTAAAAGACTAAGCTGCTATATCTGCTGCCATACATCTGATTCCTAACCCTTCAACATGTCCATCAAAAGCTCTTGCCTTAAGGACCTCGGTGGAAGGATCTATAGGTCATCACCTGATGCAATCTAGGTAGCAACAACTTCTCCTCGTTTATACGATTTCTCGTATTGGGTGGTACTTGCGCTCTATTGTGTTTACTTGCCTTTATAGACTTATGGTTTCTTCGAGTTTGCTACTGCACCAATATTATTACAATAAATTGTAATAATCTTTGGACAAACCAGAAATCATATCTAAGTCTATCTTGAGATTATTGAGTCATTCAGCTTTTATAGCTACCTCAGAGGCTTGCCATATACTAAGCTTCTATGGTGGAGTCCAGAAAAATACCTATGTTTATCACTCTTCCATAGTTATGACTTTACCTCCTAAAGTAAACACAAAACCCCGAGGTTGACTTATTATTGTCCCTATCCGATTGGAAGTCAAAATCCATGCAACCCACAAGGACCAAATTAACTGCCTTGTAAGCTAGCATATAATCTCTAGTGCCTCTAAGGCACTTCAATATATGCTTTACTGCAGTCCACTGTCCTTGTCCATAGTTATTTTGATATCTGCCAACTATGCCCTTGGCAAAACAGATTCCTTATCTCATGCATAGCATTCATTAGGCTTCCGACAGCCGAAGCATAAAGAACTGCCTTTATTTCCTTTATCTCCTTTGATGTCTACAGAGACATATCTTTAGATAAAGTTACTCCATCCTGAAAAGGTAAGAAACCTTTCTTGGAGTTTTGCATGCTTTAAAGCGAGCAAGGATTTTTCCGATGTATGAAGCTTGGGATAAGTAAAATATTCTTTTCTTGCGATCCCTTATTACTTTGATCTCAAGAATATATTTATTCTCCCAAGTCCTTTATATCGAATTGTTTGGACAACCATACCCTTACTTCTGACAACATTTTGATATTGTCTCCAACTACCAAAAATGTAATCTATGTATAGTACAAGAAATACCACCACGCTTCCATCACACCTTTTGTATACACAAGACTTACCCGGTTACTAAATAAATCCATAGGTCTGAATTACTTTGATAAACCGGATGTTCCAAGACCTTGAAGCTTTGCCTCAGTCCATAGACTGATTGAGCTTTACACAAGATGCTCTTAGCCCTTTGCAATGAACTCTTCTGGTTGTTTTATATGGATGCTTTCTTCAAGACTTCCATTAAGGAATGCTGTCTTGACATCCACTTGCCAAATAGATAAAAGAATCCGGATATACTTAAGCATGGCTACCAGTGAAAAAGTTTCCTTTTTCATCAAGCCTTGCTTTGAAGGTTTCTACCTTGCTGTCTATCCCTCTTTTCCTATTATAGACCTTTTTATACCCAAAAGCTTTTACACTATTTGGTGGTTCTACAAGCTTCCAGATTTATTAGAATATATATATTCTAATTCTGTTATTCATTACTCTTTGTCAAGATATTGCATCTTTATCTTGGAGTGCTTCATCAT
The DNA here is from genome assembly GCF_018446385.1 of Zingiber officinale. Lineage (NCBI taxonomy): Eukaryota > Viridiplantae > Streptophyta > Magnoliopsida > Zingiberales > Zingiberaceae > Zingiber > Zingiber officinale. The sequence goes on from NC_055992.1 coordinate 60,291,822, forward strand.
ATGACCAGAGATCAGGTTCATGTCCTCCAGGGATCGAGTCCAAAAACTCTCCCAAAACATGAATCTTTTTAGGTTGCCTAACAACCCTCCCACTATGACAAGGCACTTTCTGTAATTGTGTATCATTTGTGATACGTGTTGCAGTTTCCTTGTGGTATCTCATCTTGTACAATTGGTACTAGATTAGACATGTCTTTTATTATTTCCTTAAGAACAAATTTTCTTATGGGCACGTGGTTTATTACATAGTCCTTTTCTAAAAATCGGTCATTGATGCTAACAATGACCTTCTGATTTTTAAGACTATAAACCTACTTTCATTTCTCTAGGATAACCCACAAACAAGTGAATTCCTGTCCAATTTATCATTGTCTCTCTTCAGCATATGTGTTGGACTACCCGAATCCGAATATGCTTCAAAATAGGCTTACACCTATTCAGCAATTCTATATGAGTAGAGAGTTCTGACTTTGGAAGGTACTATGTTCACTTCCGTTTCTAGAGTATATCCTTAAAATGAATTTGGTAATTTTCTAAATAACTCATCATCAATCTACTTATTTCCATAAGAGTCCTATACCTTCCTTTTCTACACCATTCTGTTGGGATATACCTAGGTGTAGTTAGTTGGGATTGAATCCCTTCTTCTGATAAGTGACTCCTAAATTCTCCCAAGAGGTACTTGCCACTACGATCTCACCGTAGTGTCTTGATACTTTTACCTTGACATTTCTCCACATCAGCCTCATACTCTTTGAACTAATCAAAGCACTTAGACTTGTGGCACATCAAGTAAATGTATCCGTATATCAAATAGTTGTCTATAAAATAGACGAAATATTTGAAACAACCTCTTGCTTGGATAGTCATAGGATCACACAAATCAGAATGAACCAATTTCAACATATCTTTGACTCCATACCCCTCAGACTTAAAAGCTTCTTGGTTATTTTTCCTTCCAAGTAAGACTCACAGGTTGGAAAGATTTCCACTACTAATGAACCCAAAAGTTCATCAGCTACCAATGAATCATACTCAAGTTAATATAACCTAGCCTTAGATGCCAAAGATATAATTGGTTCATTTCCGAAGGTTACTTTCTCTCAAAGTTAGAAGATGTGTTACTAATTTCCATTTGTTGCATCGTGAGAGTTATTGGATTTATAAATTGCCAACCAACGTACCAGAATAGATAACTTCCCTCTTTTTCTTAATAACAACTTTGTTATTAAAAGAGGCAGAATATCATGTTCTTTGAATAGTTTAGAAACTGAAAACTAGTTCTTTCTAAACTTGGTGCGTAAAGACAATTACTAAAAAATCCATGTTTTATTTTTATCAAAAGATAAACATCTCCCACTGCAACAGCTGCCACTTTTACAGCAATGCCCATGTGGACGGTGTTTTTATTTTCATTTAGTTGTCGGGTTTCTTGGAACCCTGCAATGAATTGCGGACATGATTAATGGCATCTGTATCTACACTCCAAGTTCTGGTAGATAACACCACTAAACATGTTTCAACTAATGAATAAAATACACCTATATTGTTCTTAGTTCTAAGAGGACAGTCTACCTTAATGTCCAAATCCTATTTCCAATCAATTATAATTGGGACCACTAAGTCTATCCTAAAGTATATCAGCTAGGGATTGACCATCATCCTAAGAATCACAAAAATATTTGGTTAAGACCAACTCCTTAAAAATCCCCATGAATCTTGTATGCCACGTTAGTGTGGACGTATACAAATTCAAAGAGGAAATTTTATCATTTAATTTTATTATCTCGTCAACCTTACTTTATGACGAATAAAATTAATAGTTGGTCTATCTTTAATCAAATATTTGGTCAAGACTTCTAAATTTAAAATAATATTGTTTCCTCTAACAATACTATTTAAATTTACCAACACCTCAAAACACCGTGAATTTTGCATGCCACGTTAGTGTGGACGTATACAAAATCAACATTTGTAAGAAGAGGGTTTTACCCATTAACTATCTTGTCAACGTAACTTTATGACAAATAAAATTATCTCAAACACCGTTAATTTTGTATGCCACGTTAGTGTGGATGTATACAAAATCAATCATTTGTAAGAGGGGTTTTAGCCCTTTAATTTTATTATCTTGTCAACCTAGTTTTATGACAAATTAATAGTTGGTTTCATTTGGTCACACAAATAATAACAGTGACTCCGATGGGGAGGATACTATTAGATGTGTCTAAGTGTATACCATTACTTGACACTAAGTCCATTAATAAGATTATGCCCCTTCCGTTGGGGAAGATCACACGCTCTTAATTAACTTCCTATAGTCATCCAAAAATGGAAGTTTGTTCTAGTGATCTACAAACAAGCTCATCCGTTATGGAGGAAGGCACTCAGAGCCAACGCGCAAGCTTGTTTGCATCACTTACAAACCAGTAATGGAGACCATGGGATTTATTTAAAAATCCCTCTCCCACTTAGTTATTTATAAACGAGGAATTTTAACTATACTAGTCTACTAGTCATGTATACTAACATGCACACACAGCATAATATAAAAGCAATAAATAGAAAATCTAATTTTCAACTATTATGGCTTTTATCTTTAGTTGTCCTCCGTGTGTTGTCATCCCAAGCTGCTGCCATATTTGGCCACCGCCACCGGGACTAGCTGTCACATCCATTTTGCTCCTAGTTCCGCTGCGCCTCTAGTCCTTAGAAGGTTCCACGCTTTGCAAGATTCGATCCGCGACATAAATAGAATTTTACATTTTTTATCCTATATTCCATAAAAGGAATGTACATGTATCTAGATCAAAAATAAAATCCTAATCAAACTAAATACAGCTCCTGCTGTATTTTATAATACAATCATGCACACACATATAAATGCCCTTGACATGTCCAAGGGTCCAATCACACACATAATAACTAAAAGCCATAATAGTTGGATCCTACATCCACAAAGTTAGCACATCCTACTATTAACCTGCCTAAATTATGTATGACATGTGCATAATTAAACTAATACCAAATACACAGAGGCAAAATCCTAGCTCTGATACCAATTGTTGGTTGCTACTCGGAAAACCTAGAGGTTCCACTGTACAAAAATTTTGTACAAAGGTCTGAACCTTTTCCTAGCTACCATGTGTTCTTTTAAATTAAATTTTGGATCGCCTGCGGAACTTAACACGTTTGATCCAAAACTTAATCTAGTTGTTCTTTTAGGTTTTGACTTGGATCTCCTGTGGAACTTAACACGTTCGACCCAAATCACCTTAAGTTATTAATTCCATTAAATATTAATTTCCATAATTGGTTCCCAGTACTGACGTGGCGAGGCACACGGCCTTCTTGGATATGGGAGCAACCACCACCGACTAGACAAAACCTTTTATAGAAATCTAATATTTAATTTCCTAACATAACTTTAGGTTAACCGAAAAGAATAATCAAATCACAAGGAAAAGGAAAAAACAAAAGAACACAACATCGAAAAACATATTCGAAATTCTAGAACGTAAGCCTCTTGTATTTGGTATTATTTCCATAAATAACTAGTATGATGCGGAAAGAAGAATTACTAGTTATACCTTGTAGAAAAACCTCTTGATCTTCTATCGTATTCCTCTTCTAACCTCGGACGTTGTGTGGACAACGATCTTCCGAGATGAGAAACCACCAACCACCTTCTTCTCCTCCTAGCTAGGTTCGGCCACAAAGAAAGAAGCTTCACCAAGGAAGAAAATCAAAACACTAACCAAGCTCCAAGAGATGCTAGCTTCCTCTCCTTCTTCTTCTTCTTCTCCAAGTAGTATCCGGCCACCACAAGAGCTCCAAGCCTTTGAGAGAGGTTCGGCCACCACAAGAGGAAGAGAGGGAGATGATGATGATGGCTGGCCACACCAAGGAACAAAAGAGGGAGAGAAAATAATAGAGGTTGTCACCCATGAAGGCACCCTCACCCTTTCTTTTATATTCCTTGGCCTAGGCAAATTAGGAAATTTAATTACAATAAAATTTCCTTAATTTTCCTTGACATGAATTAATTTGAAGTATTAAATAAAACTTCCTTTTTATCCATGTATTATCCGGCCACAATCAATAGAGAACAATTAGGAGAATTTCAATCAACAAATTAAAACTTCCTAATTTATCTCCGGAAATTTTAAAATTAAAATTTCTCTTCAAAAATCTCTTCATGGTTGATAAAAGGAAATTTCTATAATTTTAATTTTACAACATGTGAATAATTTTTAGAGAGAAAATAAAATATCTCACCAATCTACAAATAAGGAAAGAGATCTAATCTCTTTCTTTAATCTTTTGTAGATCTTTTATAAGAGAGATATTTTAATTTAAATTCTCTTTAATAAATTATTTCTTCCACATAATAAAAATTAAAATTAAAATTCCTTTTTAATTTAATTTGGCCGGCCCCCACTAGCTTGGGTTCAAGCTAGGGCCGGCCACCCAATTTTATACCTAGGCCGGCCCTAGCTTGTTCCCAAGCTAGCTTGGCCGGCCCCTATTGGGTGGGTATAGAAGGTGGGTATAGGTGGGTATAGAACTCTATAAATAAGAGGCTACGATAGGGACCGAGAGGAGAAATTGGTTTTGGTCTCCCGATAAAATTAAGCATCCCGTGTTCGCCCCGAACACACAACTTAATTTTATCAATAATAATTCATTCCACTAGAGAACTATTATTGAACTACCGCACCAATCCCAAATTACATTTTTGGGCTCCTTCTTATTATGAGCATGTTAGTCTCCCTGTGTTTAAGATATCAAATGTCCACTAATTAAGTGAGCTACTGACAACTCATTTAATTAATATCTTAGTCCAAGAGTAGTACCACTCAACCTTATTATCATGTCGGACTAAGTCCACCTGCAGGGTTTAACATGACAATCCTTATGAGCTCCTCTTGAGGACATTATCAACCTAGTATCTCTAGGACACAGTTTCCTTCTATAATCAACAACACACACTATAAGTGATACCATTTCCCAACTTATCGGACTTATTGATTTATCGAACTAAATCTCACCCATTGATAAATTAAAGAAATAAATATCAAATATATGTGCTTGTTATTATATTAGGATTAAGAGCACACACTTCCATAACAACCGAGGTCTTTGTTTCTTTATAAAGTCAGTATAAAAGAAACGACCTCAAATGGTCCTACTCAATACACTCTAAGTGTACTAGTGTAATTATACAGTCAAGATAAACTGATACCTAATTACACTACGACCTTCCAATGGTTTGTTCCTTTCCATTATGGTCGTGAGCTACTGTTTATAATTTATAAGATACTGATAACATGATCCTCTGTGTGTGACACCACACACCATGTTATCTACAATATAAATTAATTGAACAACTACATTTATCATAAATGTAGACATTTGACCAATGTGATTCTTATTTCTAGATAAATGTTTATACCAAAAGCTAGGCTTTTAGTATACACTCTAACAAAAATGTATTAGTTACAGTGCTCAAATCACGTTGTTATTCCTTAAAGATTACAAATATATTAATATAACAAAGCGCCAAATCCCCAAATCTCTCGCGCCCTCTCTTTTCTCTTCTTTAGCAATCACGCCGATCTTTTTTCTCTTCGCGCACCCCTTTTTCTCTCCTTCAGCAGTGACAGATTTCTCGTGTTGTTCTCTCCTTCACCAGCGACAGATTTCTCGCGCTCGTGTTCTCTCCTTCAGCGGCAACAAATTTCTTGCGCTCGTCTCTGTTCTCCCCTTCAGCAGCGATAGATTTCTCGCGCTCTTGTTCTCTCCTTCAGCGGCAACAGATTTCTTGTGCTCGTCTCTGTTCTCTCCTTCAGCAGCGATAGATTTTTCTACATCTAAAGAATTCTTTGTTCTTATTTTCCTTTTTCTAGAAAGGATATTTGTGTCATGGTTTCAGATTTATACTGTGCTTCTCATCTCATGTAGGTTCCAAATCTATCCAAGTTTATAAGTCTACCTTTTCTCTCAATTTCATGGTATTTGATTTAATTGATTTTGTAGCAGATTTGGGTCACAATTTGTTATGAATTCAAATCATTTATTGAATGAACAATCAAACGTAGTCATAGCTACTAGGGCACTTGGAAAATCAATTGTTTTCAAAATAGAAATTAAAGTATGAACGTTTTAAGGCTATACAAGATTTAGATTTACTCAATATGTGTTTAGGCTATACAAACTCCACTACTAGAAATAAGATCTATAGGGACACACAAAAATATCCTTATAGTATACTTTTAGTGACGTCAAAGCTATGGTGACATCACCAAAAAATGTATTGAAATGCGATGTTAGCATAGATCCTCTAATATTCCTGACATTTGTATAATGTCATTATAAAATGTGTATGCTAACTACAAAAGTGTCTTAAATATAGAAATATATTGACTATCGAAAATGTCACGAAAAATATACTACATAGACATTTATGTATGCCTTATTATTATCTTAATAAGGACAAATATAAATGTCACCTAAATTAATTTATATTAACAATTATAAATGTTTTAAAAATTTTGTATATTATTACAGATATTTATTTATAATACAAAACATTCACCACATAATATAAAAAAAATATACATCATCACAATTTACTCATCATCACAATTCACCACTATATAAAATAGAAAAGTTTTACATCCAAAGTATCCAATTCATTCACCACGTCATCACAATTCATCTCATCATCACAAAAATACAAATGCAATACTAATGTAAAAGTATTAAATCCAACACTAAGTAAATACTAACAAAACATTGAGTTTTAGAACTAACAAAGTCTTGTAAAATAAAAAGCTCTACTAATTTACTATCAACTATCTTCAACCATCATATGCAAAATCCAAGTACATGTCACCTATAATCCAAAAATTTGTATAAGTAAATTAAACAATGAAAATATAAACATAATAAACATAATTTAAAAGATGGAATATCATACCAAGTGAGAAACAAATAAAATATCATTCCATTGGCACTTATCAATGGATAGCATCACACTTTGAAATAAAACCCAGGGAAGTGAACCAGTCAACCTCCTGGGGCACAGTTAAAACCTAACTCAACATTCTTCACAAGATCCATTAAAATTATGAGACATGCTTACATGTAGATAAATTTTTTGCATTAATTTTTTTAAAAAAAATAAAATAAAGATCTCAGACTATTGGATGAGTATATTATGAACTGTATGTTTATAGAACATGGTTCCACGACAAACCTTACCACTAAGGCATGATCACATTCTAAAACATGATAAATCCACAAAAACTTAGCAATATCATATCACACCTGAAGGTCACCAATAGCTTGATCCCTAGCATCCTCCCAATTTGGAAATTGTTCAAACAAATACTCGATTAACATGCCAAACTGTAGAAGAATAAAATAAATTTATTCAACAACAATTTACAAGAGGCAACAATAAGCATAAAAATATAAAGTTTAATTAATGAGTAATTAAAATATAAAATTAACAAAACTACATGGCACCCCTAATAGAACAACAATAGTCAACAATTAAAAGGTAGCGGCATACACAGAATCCACCTTATTCAAAGTTTATATAGACATACAATGCATTAAGTCAAGGTACCACCATAACAATTCTGGTTAAGTTGTTATAATGGGAATCACGTTCCCAAGTGCCATGAAACTATGGCTCTCACTAAAATAATGACACTAAACTTACACCCTTTTCTGTATTATACTAATATAATACAACTTAATATGGAATATATCCTATATTAATATAATATACTATAGTTGATATCCATAGGTAATACTAAGTGTGCCACTTCAGAGGTGATATACCGATTGCATTTAGTTACTTGGTGGAAAGCATAATAAAACAAAATGCAAAGGAAATTTTACAAGGATGCTTTGTATAAGGGCTGCAGAAGAGGTGGCAATCCCTACTACAAGCAAAGGGAGGGGAGGAGAACAAGAGCTTATATGGTGGATTAGTGGACAAATGAATACTGTTTACCATTTATATTACCTTTTTTAACTTATCAAGCATAATCACATTCCAAACTAGGATATCAAACAGGGGAATATATCAGATTTACATGTTAAAAAATTTCATGTCAACATGTATGTCTGTGATTGTAATTCATAACTTTATTTTGTCTGTAAAAGAACTGTTTCTCTTAAAAGTTTAAAAGCAATTTACCACGAGTTGTTTTACAAAACATAGTTGATCAAGCCCCTTTTTATATGATGAGATACTTGCAAGAACTGCACCAGTGTATAAATTGATCACGAGATACCAAAGGCAAAGCCAGGAGATAGAGAACTAGGTATCAAACTTAGAACATAAGACAGATAATGTATAAATGTTATGTGGGAAGTAACCAATCTCAGTACATTAGACTAATAGTCAAAAAAAAGATCTAACTTTTAAAGGAAACACGAAATAAAATAACAGCAAGATTGATTCTTCAGTAACTTAATTTAGGAAGACCCTTACAAAAAAGACAAAAAGAACCACAAATGTTACCTGTGTACCCCAATCACCACATGATTCCTTCGAAGGACTTCCATGTTTGAAAACTCCAACATGCGAGCTAAAGTGTCACCCATAATGGTGGATCTTAAGTGACCAACATGCATTCCCTTTGCAATATTAGGTGATGAGAAATCTACCACTGCCTTTCTAACTGAAAGTATTGGTGCCCATTGCTCAATCCCATTTACCAACATGTTTTGGATATGCTGTGTCATATTTAAATTTCTGCATAACAGATAGAAGAAAGAAAGATATGATTGAGGAAACAGATCAATGTTTCTTTACCTTAGATATCCACTTGTTTGAAAATTTTATATTCACAAATCCAGGTCCAGCAACAGAGGTAGATTCAATCATCTCAGATTCAGGAAGATTTTTGGCAATTGCCTGTATAAAATGTCATATCAATATCATTTTAGAGAAAAAAAATGATACAAACCGACATGAGTATCAGAACAATGTAATATGGCGGCACCTAATTGGCTGTGAATTTTTGACTTTGCAAACATTATGTAGGAACTGATGCTAATGGGAATTATGAGGTACCTGGCCAATAGAACTGGGATTCTTGAACTGGGTTGTTTTCCCCTTCAATTGTGACCAAATTACCATTGCATTGTTGCTACATCAAAGTTTTTCTAGTCATTTTCATTCACCAAACAAAGAGCAAATAGTAAAGATGATAACTATAATTATGAAACAATAGAGAAATTAATCTTATAAATATCTAAATTAGAGGAGAATTGCAGTGGCAATAACAATTATGCATTCTAACTAATAAGAACTCAAAATGCAACAGACTTGCATAGTCAGTTTATTAAGCACACAATAGAGAAACAAAGAGGCTTTGCTGAAATTTGGCCGAAGTGCTTTGCTGAAGAAGAATATAGTAAGAATTTCACCATTGATAATCACCGAACTTTGCTTGGCAAGCCGCAACAATGGGCTGGACTTCATCTGGGAATAATGGTTCAAGGGATTCTTGTATGGTTGGGGAATCAATCAGTGTTACTTTCATGGAGGTAGGGTTCAGATTGAAATACCTTGAAAGCTTCAAATTTCTTAGACCAAAACCTCCACTCACTACTTCCTTCCGTAAACCTAAGGAATCACAGAGGAGGCAGTGCTGTGGAGGAATTGTGGTGGAGACAAGCGATGGAGGCCGGCGGCGGAGGCGGTGGTGACAAGGATGCGTGAACATGGGTAAGAGGAGCGGTGACGACGAGAATGGGTTAGGGAGGAAAAAGGGTGAGGAGCAGCAACAGAGATGATGAGCGTGGGGGAGAGGAGTGGCGACGGCAAGAGCAGGTTAGAGAGGAAAAAGGGAGAGGAGGTAGCGGCGCTTGAGCGTGGTGATCTGAGCGACGACAGTGAAAGTTAGGGATTGTACGCCAGAAGAAAGAATCGGCGCTTGAGGGAACAGTACGCTCGAGCAAACTCTATAACGCGGCTGTGGGAAAAAAATACACGTTATACATTAAATATGTTATATGATGACATTATTAAAATTTGTCACCATACATAACCTAAAATGATATTTTAATACTTAAAATAACTCTTTTGATATATGTCATTATAGATTATTTATAATGACATTAAAAATTAAATGTCATAAAGAAAGTGTCATAATAGACCATATTTCTAGTAGTGCTCATTGCTTCAACCTAATCTTGGCTTAAGATTTGTGGTTCATGAATTTATTCAAGTATAGATTTGCATGCTGCTTGATACTCATCTTTTCTACATTTCTCATATATTTAGAGAAGGCAATTTTGTGGTAGGCATTGTGGCATGTGAAGCTCACTCTCCTAGGACTTTTAAAATTTTTAATGCTCATAATGTTACTAAGCAGACTTAAGCTCATGCTTTTTTTTCATGTTTTGTTTTTTGCTACTTTGTGACTTTGAAAATGAAAAAATAAGTGTTCTTTCTTGTATTTTTAAATTGACACTATTTTTCTTCCTAGTACAATTGTTGTTCACCACTTCCTTGTGCAAGCAACTTTTTTACCTCCCGTTTGTAAGTGTTTGTCCCCCAAAAAAATAAAATTATAAATAAAAACCACCCACAATTCCTTTTAGGAAAATAATCAATTTATAACTTATATTCCTATTTTTTTGTTATCTATTAATGTTTTTTAAAAATTTTGTTTTAGTTCATTTTAGCTTTTACTTGATTTGATTCTAAAAGTTCTAATCAAATTTTTTATTTATACACATTCTTTATTCGTCCAATATCTTGTTTCAACTCTATTGTGCTCGATGGTGTTAATTCTCTTGGATTTGTCTATTAATTACTTTACCCTTTACCCATGAATTAATTGTGTCAGGAAAATAATATGACATGGTTAGCTTGAAATCCCAAGGACCAAAACCTATAGTTTTCTTATGTTCAACAGCAGAGGCAGAATTTGGTATGCATTTATATTTTTATCATCATTGTAGTTGGTTTTATTTATACTGCCTAGTAGCTAATATTCATAAGGCTTGGTTGTGATTATTGAGCATGAATTGCCAATTCTAGTTCGCCTTACTTCATACATGTAGAACGAAGAAATCAGTAGAATTCAGTACTTTGCTCTTATGTATATACCTTTAAGTAAACATACGTAGATCATTTTTAGATTTTAAATATTTATATAGTTATTGTTTTGAGATTGATTTCAAACATCCATATGTTATTTTTTTCAATGTTCATGAAAAATAGATGTTATGTTATCTTTTTTATGTATTCATGTAAACATAATTAAGATATTGGATGTGAATTTACACTTTGATTTACAACCTTTGGAAGTTGAATATAATTGGTTGATTTAGTATAAAATTTATTTACTAGGTTGCTGATACTTTTATTTATGTTTTTGAGTTAAGCAAAACATGTAAGTTGATGATACTAAGATATAATTTTTTTGTTTTGTTGTATATTATTTTTTTTATAAGTCCATCTTTTCCAAAAATTTGATGGATTAAATATTGTAACACTAAAATTATTTATAAAAATAGGATAATTTACTTTTATTTATTTTTTTCAGATTATTTTATTAGTATCAAGGATCATTTTTTTACAAAATGGATAAGGAATGGATCCATCTTCCTTCAAGGCTTATACTTGAGTATGAAGAAGGGGTTCAAAAATTTCTTACACAAGCTAGGAATTATGCCAAAACACGTGAAGTAATCTTATGTCCTTGCAAACATTGCAAAAATAAGAAGTATATGAAATTTGACCAAGTGTCCTATCACTTAATTATTAATGGGTTCAATCCTTCTTACACAATTTGGGTCTTCCATGGTGAAACTTATACTCCAAATTTTCAAGGTCAAAGTAGTTCAAGAGGAGTTTAGGAAGACAAGGATGAAACTAGAGAGGCATATAGCTTATATAAAGATGTCTTTGCCTCTAATGAAAGGGTTATATTTTAATTCTCAGGAGAAGAACGCCAATTTAGAGAAATAAGGGTAAAACAAAACCATAATCATACAATGAGCCGGAGAGCTTATGCCCGTTTGGCCAACATGATGGTAAATATTATTATTTATACAACTTTATGGATAGTTTGTTTTAAAGTTTTCTTATTTAAGCAATGATACATCTTTTAAATTTCTTTTCTAATGATTTTTTATATATTCTATATGTTCCATACTTAAGGAAAAAAAGTCTTGCAGATACACCAATTACAAGATCAAAAGTTTGGATTGAGGCTCATAAGAAAAGAAATGGGCAACCTAGTAGTGAAGTTGTTGGAGAGAAAATGGTAATAAAACTATCTCTTTGCTATTTGTGAAAGGTTAGAAAAATTTGTTATTTACTAAAAAATTATCTCTTTGTTATATTTGATAGAGAAAAATAGAAGAATGCCCACCTGAATCTCTAAATACAACTAACATTGCCGATGATGCAACTAGCATTGTATTTGGCAAGGAAGCTTGAGGTAGAGTGTGTGGATGGGCTTTGGAGTTACACCATCGAAAACTGGAGCTTGCATTCAACAAAATGGAACTATTAAACAACTTCAAAGTATGATAAATAACTTTCAACAAGAAATGCAAGAAATGAGGTCCATGTTTCTCCAAAGTATGAGGCAACGAAATGATGAAGAATAGGTTAGTAAATTAACCATCATTAGATAAAAATAAGTTAAGTATGTATAGTTAAATTCTTGGATTTAATTACATGATGACATTACTTGACATAATTTGTGTGTCAAATTAGGTTGCTAGTAGTGGCATTAGTAGCGGTATTGAGAATGATATTGATATCAATGGTGTAAAAAATTTCACGTAATTATATTCAAATTGTATAGTTTCTAAACCAAAAGTTCATTGTTTAAGTAAAGATGATAGAATTAATATTTTTTTATTGTTTAACTATATGCAGTCAAAGTTGAAGAATGTGAATAGTGAAGTTATTCATGATAATCATAAACGTAAGTTACTTTATTGGTGTGGTGAGGGAGTTGTTGCAAAAGGTCGAGTTGCATCCACAGATCCAAAAGCAAAAGTGCATCACATTCCTCTGATCTTGTTGGAAGGTTTGGGTTGATAAAGTTTTGGTGGAGAAGGTAGACTTGATACGACCAAATGATGAAATATTTTATCTTGACGATGCAATAGGAAGCACAGTCGCATGGATGTCTAAACTTGTAGTTTTATGTGACTGATATAGATTCTACTTATTTGAAAATCATACATTTTTGTTAGATCAAAATCATGTTACTAAGTGAACTCTTGCTATGTTTTAAAAAGTTTCTTCTCTTATTGTCTAATGAATAATAGATATTAATTATTTTATTGTTAAGTGTGGTGTTGATTGTTAGTTGTGTTATTTTAATTTATAGCCCACAGTCTATACATTTTGTGTTTGTGTTTTAGCACATTATGTAGCATATATTGTTAAGTGTGGTGCTGACTATTTCTGCATTTTATGTTTCTACAAATTATGTTTGTTTTTACATTTTGTGTGTCTATATTTTGTGTTTTTGCGCATTATGTTTCTGCATTTTGTGTTTCTGCCACAAAAAAAATCAATTGTGGTGTGTATTATTGCACATCGTTGATAACTCTAACGGCAGCATGCATTGCATGTCGTGAATACTATCTATTACGGCGTGCATTGCATGTCGTTGATAATCCTAATGACAGCATGCATTGCACACCGCAAATACTATCTATTGCGGCGTTTATTGCACGCCATTGATAACACTAACAACAGCATCCATTTCACGCCACGAATACTATCTATTGCGACGTGCATTATGCGCCACGAATTCTTCAATTACAGCGTGCATGGCACGTTGTTGATATTGTTGGTGTAAGGTGCACCAGAATCAAACCTGAGTTTTGATGTTGTCAAAGGTTCAAGTTAAGTCTTGTTATGATCTGATGATTTGGCTAAGTGTGCAGGCTATTTACTCAATCGAGAAAGTTCTAGTCACGACCAGACAGTAAAGTCCAAACAGGTCTGGAGGACCCAACGTTTGGCAGGTAGGTTGAGGTAAATAACTGGAGGAGTGACAGTGAGGTCGGGTTCCTGCGGGGAACAACTTAAGGTCACTGATCCAACTGAAGAAATCGGGAAGGTTTCCAAGTTGAGATCAAGACAGTTCTAACTGTTATACTCATGCATATTACTACTCATGTATTATAACTGTGCTAACTTTGTTTTGCAAGAATATTATTATTATATCAAACTAACTTTGTGTTGCAGAATTATATGACCTCTTGAACTTCAAATGGTCATAACTTTTAATTCAGAACTCAGAATCAGGCTCTATCAACGACCACACGACCAGCACTCAGAAAGCTTCATTTGACCAAGGGTTCGGTCGACTGAACAGGAGGTTCAATTGACCGAAAAAGGTATTTTATTAGTCGACCGAACAAAGGTTCGGTCGATCGAACAGGCAAAAATGGCAAAACAGATCAGGCTCGCAAATATGGTATCACAGCATGATCGGTCGACCGAAAATGAGGTTCGGTAGACCGAACAGTAAAAGCATTAATGGAGCAGTAAGTGCGAATCTCGGCAAAAAGGAAAGTCCATCGTTCGATCGACCGAACAAGGTTATCGGTCGACCAAACCATTAAAGATCAGTTAATGCTCGAAGATCAGATCTCAACGAATCTCAGCACAGAAGGAATGGAGCGGGTTCAGTCGACCGAACCCAGGGATCGGTAGACCGAACGTCGACGGTTCTTATAAAAGAGAGCTCAAGGTCCAGGGCTGAATAACATTGTTCGGGTTCGAAGTCAATCTCTATGCTAGCTGCTATTGTTCGTGCTACTGCTCTACAACTCTTCTGCACACAAGCAAGTGTCGACCGAGCTTCAACTTTCACATACTGTCGGTATACTTTACTTTTGTATTGCACTTAAACTCATATAAGATAGTAAGCTTGTTACTATCTTATATTATTGTATTTTGTACGCATTACTTCTTTCCGAGGTTTTCGGGAAGAAGAATCTTAGTGGATTGCTCATTGGTGCAGTCAAGGACTGCGAGCCTTCGAGTAGAAGTCGAGCTAGGCTCCGAACGAAGTAAACGAACTTGTCTCTTTATATTTTCCGCTGCTTACTCGAATTGTTTTGAAATACGAAAAGAAAAGTTTTTAAAAGAGCGCGATATTGACCCCCCCCTCTATCGCACTTAATCGATCTATCAATTGGTATCATAGCCTCGTAGCTCTGAAATTACTTAACCATTTTTCATAACACTTTTAAAACTTTTTCTTTTCACTTATTCCTTTTCTTTTTCTTTTAGAATTTTTTTTCTTATATCTTTTTCCACCACTACTAATCCCAAGATGAGAGTCTTGGAAATTCTTTTTGTTTCTCAACTTTTGGTGCAAGAACAAATGACACAATCTGAGGGATATTCGACCGTGCGCCCTCCGCTATTCGATGGAAGCTATTTCCCATATTGGAAAAAGAGGATGGAAGTTTTTCTCAAAACAGACATTGATCAATGGTTCATTATCCGATGTGGCTACACATCACCAGTCAACAACCTAGAGGAATGGACAGAAGAAATAAAGAAGAAAGCACAAATTGATTCAAAGGCACTCAACACTTTACAATGTGGATTATCAAAAGAAGAATTAAAACGAGTCGACCCCTTCGAGAATGCAAAAGAGTTGTGGGATAAGTTAGTCAAACTACATGAAGGGACAAACGAGACAAAGGTAATAAAGCGTGATCTTTTATTAAATTCATTACTAAATATTAAAATACAAGATGGTGAGTCGGCAAGCCAACTACACATGAGGATTAAGGACATCCTTAATGGACTACATATCATCGGCCATCAACTCGAGAATCGTGATATCATCAGGTATGCACTTAACTCATTCCCTCGAAACTCCTTATGGACATCTATTATAGATGCCTATAAAGTTGCGAAGGATCCTTCTACTATTAAATTAGATGAATTATTTTGTGAATAAACATTACATGAGCAGACTAACTTGAGTCAAACCAAGAAAGGGTTAGCTTTGTATGCAGGACCAAACAAGGAAACTAAGCCCAAAACAAAACCAGAACCAAAGCACTTGAGTCATATAGCATTTATGGCAAGGACAGAAGAGTCTGAATTTGAGTCTGAAGATGAGTACGAGTCAGAGTCCAACGACTAGTCTAAGACAAGCACGGATTTGCATCCGTTTTCGAAGGATCCGATAAGGTAACTTTCAATTCGAAGTCTGAAATATTGAAAGTAATTAAATTCTTGTTTAAAAAATTAACAAAATTTGAAAAACAAAATAACTTGCTACTTAAGGAAATAGACCACCTTAAGGAGCAAGTTAAATTGAGTGACTCGACTAATCATGTTCAAGTTGGAACTTCGACTCAAGTTACAAAACTTGAGGAAGAAAATTCCAACTTGAAAGGACAAGTCGAGCAACTCAAGAAAATGTTGGAAAAGTTCGAACTGGGATTCAAGTGTTTAAATATGGTACTTGGGTCGCAGCGAGCCGTGTACAACAAATCGGGACTTGGGTATAAACCGAATAAAACAAACAAATCATATTTATCTTTAATCAGTCAAAATGCTAGAAGGCAAGTCCAAGCATGGGTTCAAACAAAACTTTTAACCAAACCAATTGAACCAAACCTATACTTAATCCCTAAGAGTCAGATTCATTACTTAGATAGACCTTATCTAAGCTATGACTCAGGGGGAGCAAGTAGAAAAACAATACAACAACTTAATTAACCAAACTCAACACTTAGGATTAGGTTTATTTTCTGCTTAGAATGGTTAGATAAAAAAGATTTATCAAACCCTACAACATAGCATCGGAATGGATTGGGATGATAGTACGTTAAGGAAATTTTGTCGAAGGCATGTCTAGGCTGAATATGGAATTCTACCTGGTGCACTAGACTTAGTGGATATCACCGAAGCTACTCCAGTCAAACATGGGCTAGTTAGACCAAAATTTAGTATTAAGTTTTTTGAGCGGGAACAGTTTGAAAAGTTTTCAGCAAGTGGTCCACCGTTGATACACAAGAAGGTCATATGCCTCGCCACTGAACTGGAAACTTATCCTTAGGAGGTCTGCTTGATTAACCCAAAGCTAAGTTTGAATCTAACATGGGTTCAATAACCTTTTTCAATAAATAAATAATTATTTTAAAACTTAAATAAAATTATTTAAAACTTAATTAAAATTATTTTAAAACTTAATTAAAATTATTTTAAAACTTTATTAAAATTATTTTAAAACTTTATTAAAATTATTTTAAAACTTAATTAAAATTATTTTAAAACTTAATTAAAATTATTTTAAAACTTAAAAATTATTTTAAAAACTTAATTAAAAATTACTTTAAAAATTAATTAAAAATTACTTTAAAACTTAATTTAAAAATTATTTTAAAACTTAAGTTAAAAATTATTTTAAAACATAATTAAAAAATTATTTTAAAACTTAATTAAAATTATTTTAAAACTTTATTAAAATTATTTTAAAAACTTAATTAAAATTATTTTAAAACTTAATTAAAATTATTTTAAAACTTTATTAAAATTATTTTAAAACTTAATTAAAATTATTTTAAAACTTTATTTAAAGTATTTTAAAACTTTATTAAAATTATTTTAAAAACTTAATTAAAATTATTTTAAAACTTATTTAAAATTATTTTAAAAGTTAATTAAAATTATTTTAAAACTTAAAATTGTAAACTTAAAGGAAAACTAAATTAACTCTAAATTCAAAACTAAATTATTAATCAATTATTAGAATTTGAAATCACTAATTAATTAGTTAATTTTATGTAACAATTAATCTTGAAATTTCTAAACAAAAACATAAATTATTAAATAAACAAAATAAATTTATAATAATAATAAACTTAAAATTAATTAAAACATAAATTAAAACTTAAACTAAAATTTTAAAATATAAACTTAAAACTTAAAGTAAAAAAACTAAAAATAAAAAACCTTACACAACATAAAATTTAACTAATCTAGACCTCAATTCAATACTAAAGTTTAAAGCTTAATTCAAATTTAAATTAAATTAACACTTAATCATCTCAAAATTAAACTCTAACTTAAAATGATAATCATTTTTATTGAAATAAGTAATAACTAATCTAATAATTATAATAATGTAAACCAAATCAATCTAACTCAAAACTAATTTAATTCAATTAATTAATTCTTAATTAATCAAATTATTTAAAACTGAAATTAATAATTAAAGTTAAATTAAGTTAATCAACTTGCTCAATTAATCTAATTTAATAAATAAATGAATCAATTATTCTTAATTAATAAATTAATTACTAACCCTAAATTAATTATGTTTAATTTAATCAATACTAATTAAATTGTTTTAAATAGTTAACTTAAAAATCAACTTTAAATTAATCCTTAATTAATTAATTCTATTTTAAATTATACAAAAAATTAGAAACTAAATAAATCATTAAAGTTTTAAACCTAATTTATTTAATTCAAACAATAATTAAATCATTAATTAATTTGAAGCTAACTTTACAAATCTAATTAACACAAAATTCAAACTAATCCTAATTTAATTCTCAACTTAAACAATTAATCTAAAATTGATCAACAACTTAAACTAATCACCGTAATTTATTAATTTTAATTTAAATTAATTTTAATCAATTCAAAACTAACCTTAATTAAGTTTAACTTGAATAATTCAATAATCAAATTTAGCAAATAATATTTAACCGTAAATTAAACTTTAATCAAATATTAAGTTATCCTAATTACTAAAATTGACTCATCTCACACACCTATAGGTTTATTTAGTTTGATAACTTAGAAATGGTGAGATTAATTAATTAAATTAAAAACTATTCCAAAACTTTGGTCTAACATATATTTTTCATATCCCACTTGGACTTAGGTTATTATTTAATTAAGGGGGAGCATCAACAACATTTCAAGACCAATCTTTCCTAGAATTTTTCAAAATTCATATTTTCAAAACTTATTTGTTAAATATTTCTTTTAGACTTATAGATTTTAAAATATATTTCAAAATTCTCTTTCTAAAATATTTCTAACATTATACACTTATTTTCCTAAAAAGTATAAATGTTCTTAATTATAAAATTTTGCTTCAGTCTTTCAAAACTTAACTTTTGCATCAAACTTTCTTCTTCAAAATTTTGACTTAGGAATTCTTTTTTTAAAAAAAAAACTCTAAAGACTAATTTCAAAACTTAGTTCGCTATTTTCTCTTAGAAAATTTTCTAACTTCAATAGTTTTCCTTAGAAAATTTTTCTAATAAATCGTAAAATTTACGCTTTCTTTAACGCACACTTATTCATGGAAATTTTTAAGTTGTTCTAAATATATTTTTTTAAAAAAAATTAACTGAATTCTATTAAAATGCTTAGATATTTTATGTTTTTTTTCAATCACATAACTTCTAACTTATACTCAAAGAACCTTGATTTCAAAAAAAAAAATTCAAATGATTTTTCTAACTCAAACTCTTAATTTTTCTCTTGAACTGCTTCAAATATGTTGGTTGGTATTACTCCTATTTTTGATGTGTGTCAAAGGGGGAGAGATAGTAAATTTAGGGGGAGTTATTAAACTCAGGGGGAGAGTTAAAATTTTTTTTACTTAACTCTGCATATTTTAAACTTAACTATGAACCTTAGTTGCCAAACATCAAAAAGGGAGAAATTATTGGTGCAAGGTGCACCAGAATCAAACCTGAGTTTTGATGTTGTCAAAGGTTCAAGTTAAGTCTTGTTATTATCTGATGATTTGGCTAAGTGTGCAGGCTATTTACTTAATCGAGAAAGTCTTAGTCACGACCAGACAGTAAAGTCCAAATAGGTCTGGAGGACCCAACGTTTGGCAGGTAGGTTGAGGTAAATAACTGGAGGAGTGACAGTGAGGTCGGGTTCCTAAAGGGAACAACCTAAAGTCGCTGATCCAACTGAAGAAACCAGGAAGGTTTCCAAGTTGAGATCAAGACAGTCCTACCTGTTATACTCATGCATATTACTACTCATGTATTATAACTGTGCTAACTTTGTTTTGCAGGAATATTATTATTATATCGAACTAACTTTGTGTTGCAGAATCATATGACCTCTTGAACTTCAAATGGTCATAACTTGTAACGACCACCCTTCTTACTACTACTACTACTACTCTCTAAGAGTGACCGTTACTTATCTACTAACTCTACTTAACCGGTTTATAAAAAATCACATGGAAAACCCTACCGAAAAATTTCGACAGAGTCTCCCCTGTACCGGTGACCATTTCCCATAATACAAGCATAATATACTCAGCCACAGGCGGCTGGAACATATAATCACTCAACCACGCAGTATAATATCACAAATAAAAGAAAGAAACTACCCTATCAATAGCAAACAACAATATCACTCCATCAATAGAACCCAACTACAAACGCGGAATAAATTTAAATACAATATTGACTCATAATAGCATTAAAAGAAAACTAAAGAACTCTAAACAGAAATATCTTAATAATTCCTTAGCAAACTCTTGATCTCCCCATAGTCCAGCCATCACACACCTTCATCACCACCACCTTGTCGCCTTCCTTGCTAAATCTTTTCCTTTCCTTTATCTGCAGTAGGAGGAAGTGCAGTCTATAAGCATAAAGCTTAGTGAGCGCTATCTACTCACAAAAATTCGATATGCATGTATATAAATAAGAACATGCTAAATCTGAATGCTAACATATAAAACTACTCATGCTCATCTATAGCAAAGGAAATCATGCTAACTGAAATACTAAACATGTATAGTTTATCATGCTCATAAACTAATAAAAGAAGCATACTAAACATGTAAAACTACTAAACATGTAAAGATACTAAACATGTAAAACTACTGAACATGTAAAACTACTAAACATGTAAAACTACTAAACATGTAAAGATAAACATGTAAAGCTAAACATGTAAAGATACTAAACATGTAAAACTACTGAACATGTAAAACTACTAAACATGTAAAGATAAACATGTAAAGCTAAACATGCTCATAAGAATAAAACTATAACAGCATGCTGAAAGCAAATAAAACTAAACATGCTGAATAATTTAATAGCAAGAAACAAATAAAACTACTACTGAATGCTTCAAACAACAAGAACTAAACTTTCTAATTCTAAACATGTTTGAAGCTTGTTTCATTTGTTTCAAAACTTATACTTTAATACTTCAAAATAATAATAAACTTCTTTTGGGCCCGGCATTGTACCACTTAGCGCGCATTCTTAATAAGAATCGAGGTAGCTAATCCCGAAACTACTAAGATACTTCTAGGCCTTGTGCCTAGGGGCAACTTGGAGCCCATCCCTTGGACCTTGTGTCCGGTACATGCCCTTTAAAAGTAAAATACTTTCTTTTTAACTATAACTTCTTTATACTTGTCCTTACTTGACATTTAAGCAAACACCTTGTGTGCGCTTTTGATATTCAATTTTCTGGAATTGAAATCAAGTCTAGACATTGGTCTTTCTTGCTTATAGTTCCTCAAAGACAGAAACTCATGCTTATAAAATAGCAAAAAAAACTAATAATTGCATGCTCAAAATATACTAATTGTAATTAAATAGAAACAAACTGTTTTCTGGAAATTAGAGACTGTTCATGCTTAATAACTTGCAATGAAAACTTCATTCTTGCTGGAATAACAAATAGAAAATCTCATGCTTACTGGAATAACTTTATACTTCAAAAGAAATCCGAAACCCGACACAAACTGTTCATGCTTGTTAAAATGTAATGTACCCAAAACCAAAACACTGATGTTAAGGACTGTTCTTGCTCCTTAAGTGCAAAGACAAGAAAACTATAATGCTAAACTTATTCTACTAAATAAAGATTGTTCTTGCACCTAAAACAACAACAAAAGAGTGCACAATGGTACAGGTGGTCATGATCAGAATGCACAATGGAATTGAGAGTGCAGGGACCAAGCTAGTATCACATTGAGGAAGGCTATCTACTCCAAGGAAAACATCTAAACTTACCATGACATTATATAGCACGATCATGCTAACTGTACAGCAGGAAATTCAACAAACAATTCAAATTAAACCTCTAAGTTCCAAAACTGTACATGCTTGTTAAACTACAAGAAAAACAAAACTGAAAAACTCCCTAGAAAGGCTGATCTAATTACAACCGAAACTAGGGTTTTGCAGCCACCTACTCATGAAATTGCTGTAGCATGAAACAAACCCGAAACCTATAAGGCAACAAGTTGATCCAATCAATTCTGCCCACTAAGGTAACAACAGATAATTATCTAAACATGAAACTCAAATCATAAGGCTGAGGAGTCCAATCCACAAGCCTAAACCTTCACGTTCTTAATCTGGAATCCCAAACTACCTAGAAGAAGTAGAACAAAACACAAAACTCGTATAGAAATTTAAATCCTCAATTCACGGCAGAAATCTTCAAAGACAAAACTTTTTCGAAAACCAATCGAACGGAACTACTCCTACTGCAGGTGAGAAGCAACTCACCTCGGTTCCTTGGACTCACAGCCGACGGAAAGAATTCTAGGGTTTCCGGAGAAGTGCCTCCTCGGTGACTCCTTCGCCTCCGCGTGTCCTCTTCGACGAGAGGGATTCGTAGATGTGAAGATCTCACAAAGGAACCCCTTGGCCGGCCACCGGAGGAGAAGCCCGGCGTTTCCGCCCGAGACTATCGCGCGCCGTTCGCGAGCAAGAGAGGAGAGGTTCACGAGCGAGAATTAGGTCTCGGGAAAAAAAATAAGCCCTCTTTTATAACTAGGGTTTTTTATTAAATACTATACCTTAAATATTAGTCGCTGCATATTTGATCAGCAATAACCGCTAGCACAGCTGGTAAGTCGAGTTTTGACCCAAGCCAAAGGTCTCGGCTTCAATCCCTCAGCCGCACACTTTTTTCCCAATTAATTCACTAATCATTAACTATGCTATAAACTTAGTTCTCACAATATATGGTTAACAAAAATCGTGTAGCTCAGCTGGTTGGGCTGGTTTTGCTTGGGTCCGAAGTTGTGGGTTCGAACCCCAGCTTCTACAACTCTTTTTTTCTTTTTTTTTTTAAACTTTCTCCTCTCGGTAAAAATACCAAACAGACTCCAAAAATTGCATAAAAATACTCTAAAAATTCCTAAAAATCTCTAGAATATTTTAAAAGCATTTCCAAATATTTTTAAAGATATTTAGAACTCAAAATAGGGAAAATTGGGTCGTTACAATTCTCCATACCTTATAAAAAGTTCGTCCTCGAACTTAGAACAATTCTGGATACTTCTGTCTCATACTGTCCTCACGCTCCCAAGTGATTTCCTCGTGCTTCTGGTTCTGCCAGATGACCTTCACTAGTGGCACTTCTTTGTTTCTTAATCTCTTAACTGCTCTGTCCACTATCTGTGTAGGTCTGCTCTCGTAGCTAAGATCCTCTTGGATCTGCACTGATTGAGGCTGAATCACCTGACTAGGGTCGTGAATACACTTCTTTAGCATAGAGACATGAAATACGTTATGTATTGCCGACATGTCCCGTGGTAAATCCAGCTTGTAAGCTACTTTCCCAATCCTTTCTGTGATCAGGTGAGGTCCTACATAACGAGGACTTAATTTGCCCTTCTTGTCAAATCTCATCACTCCCTTCATAGGAGCAACCTTGAGAAAGACTGAATCCCCTACTTGGAATTCAAGTGGCCTACGGCGTGTGTCAGCATAACTTTTCTGTCTACTCTGGGCAGTCTCAATCCTCTGTCTGATCTTCTGGATAGCCTGAGTAGTCTCATCTATCAGCTCTGTCTGAATGCCCAGTTCCACTTCCATCTCTCTTCTTTCACCTGCTTCTTGCCAACAAATGGGTGATCTGCACTTCCTGCCATACAATGCCTCATAAGGAGCCATCTTGATGGTGGTCTGATAGCTATTGTTGTAGGCAAATTCAGCTAAGCACAGATACTTGCACCAACTGCCTTTAAAATCTAGTACACAAGCCTTGAGCATATCTTCTAGGATCTGATTTACTCGCTCTGTCTGTCCATCAATCTGAGGATGGAAGGTTGTGCTGAACTTGAGTTTGGTGTCTAGTGCATTCTGAACGCACTCCCAAAAGTGTGAAGTGAAGCGCCCATCTTTATCAGAAATAATAGATTTGGGAACTCCGTGAAGTCTGATCACCTCTTAACATACAGCTGTGCCAACTGCTCTATAGAGTGAGACACCTTGATGGCTAGAAAATGAGCAGACTTGGTCAATCTGTCCACTATCACCCATATCGCATCATATCCATTTGTGGTTCTTGGGAGACCTGTTATGAAGTCCATGGATATGTCTTCCCACTTCCACTCTGGTATAGGAAGAGGCTGTAGAACTCCTCCTGGTCTCTGGTGTTCTGCTTTGACCCTCTGACATGTTAGGCAGGTACTGACATATTTAGCTACATCTCTTTTGAGTCCAGACCACCAGAATCTCTGTTTCACGTCTTGATACATCTTGGTAGAACCAGGATGCATGGAGTACGGTGTATTATGGGCTTCTTCTAGAATCTTCTTTCTCAGCTCTTCATCATTGGGAACACAAAGGCGACTTCCCTGATAAAGAATCCCACTGTCTGATACTCGAAATTCTGAATTTCCTTCTTCTTGTATCCCTTGCTTGATCTTTTGGATATCTGGATCTTCACTTTGCTTCTTCTGTATATCCTCAAGCAGGGTTGACTCTAGAGTCAATGCAGAGAGTTGCCCATAAATAATTTCAAGTCCGAAATCTGACAACTCCTTCTGTAGTGGCAGGGCTAATGATGACAAGGACATCAAGGATGCACTGGCTTTTCTGCTTAGTGCATCTGCCACTTTATTAGCTTTGCTTGGAAGCATAAGCTATAATTTTTCCTTCTTGCATGAGTACAGCTCCTAGGCCCATCTTGGAAGCATCACTGTAGATGTCAAAACTCTTGTCGCTTTCTGGAACAGTCAGAATGGGAGCACTGATCAGTCCCTTTTTCAGCTCTTGGAAACTCTGCTCACATTTGTCTGACCATTCAAATTTCTTGTTCTTTCTAGTCAGGGCTATAAGTGGAGAGGCTATCATGGAAAAGTCCTCCACGAATTTCCTGTAGTACCTAGCTAAACCAAGGAAGCTATCTCCCTGGCATTCTTGGGTCTCTTCCAATTGTTGACCGCTTCTACTTTGGCTGGATCTACTTGGATACCCTCCTTAGAAATGATGTGGCCTAAAAATGCCACCTGACTTAACCAGAACTCGCACTTTGAGAATTTAGCATAAAGTTGTTTCTGCTGTAAGGTCTGCAGGACTATTCTCAAGTGCGTGTCATGCTCCTCTAGGGTTTTGGAATAGACTAGAATGTCGTCGATGAATACGATGACAAATTCGTCAAGATATTCTCTAAACACTCTATTCATTAAGTCCATGAAGACCGCAGGTGCATTAGTCACTCCAAAAGGCATGACCAAAACTCGTAGCGTCCATATCTGATCCTAAACGCCGTTCTGGGTATATCTCTTTCTTTCACCTTCAGTTGATGGTACCCAGAGCGCAGGTCTATCTTTGAGAACACTGTTTCCCCTCTCAGCTGATCAAATAAGTCATCGATCCTGGGAAGGGGGTACTTGTTCTTGATGGTCACTTGATTCAGAGCTCTGTAATCTATGCACATTCGCATAGATCCATCTTTCTTCTTGACAAACAACACAGGAGCTCCCCATGGTGAATGACTAGGGCGGGTAAAGCCTTTGTCAAGCAGCTCTTGAAGTTGTTCTTATAACTCGTTTAGCTCTGCTAGAGAAATTCGGTACGAAGCTTTTGAAATTGGCTCCACTTCTCTGTTGGGAGGTAGTCCAGGTAGCTCTTCTGGGAATACCTCTGGATACTCACAGACTACCCGAACTTCCTCCTGCTTAGGTCTTTCTTGTTATCTTTATCCTTCCAGTTCTAATTACTTGACTGGGGTCTCTGTTTCCCCACTGTCTTGTCTTCTATCTTGACTGGCTCGTGTTGCGTTTGTTGTGCCTTGTTGCTGTTCAGATAGTGCTCACTAATGCCCTGCTGGCTAGCTCTTCATCAATCTATGGTCGGTGAGTTTCACTACTCACATTAGGTGTTATTTCTGGTCTCAGCATTAGGAGCATCAGTCTGACTTGTTCTTTCACTGTATTTACTAACTCTAGGCAAAGGTGAGCTAGCCTGTTAAATCTTTTAACCGCTTCTTCTACTGGTAGGTCACCTGGTCTAAATTTTATAAACTCCTCATAATGTTTATTGGTGATCCGTTGGCGGAAGAACTCTTAGTAAAACTCTATCTCAAAGTCAACCCAGTTCATCTGGTTGACTGCTCTCTTACTCTTAACTCGCTCCCACTACATACAAGCATCTCCAGATAGGCAGAAAGAGGCACACTTAATGGTATCAACCTTCTCGACTTCTGGTCAGTCAAGAAGCTCCATTGTGCTCTCAAATGTCTTGAACCAAGCCTGGGCATCCCAGGGCTCAGTCGTTCCTGAGAAGCTTTCTGGTTTCAGCTTCAGCCACTGGATGAGATATGCTTCTTATCTTTTAGATGCTGTGGCGACTTCCAGGGCAGCTGACGGGACTTCAGTCACCACTGGGGTCTCCACATTAATGGTTGGGGAAGTGGGAGGAGCTGGCTTCTGATTGGTCATTAGATTGGCAATCACTTGCTGCTGCTCGCTACTTGTCTCTGAAGTTGAGTAACAACTTCAGAGAGAATAGGCCCAGGGGTTCTGGGCTCTTCGTTCTCCTGATCTTGGTTCTCAGTATAAATGGTAGGGAATGTCCTCTTCTTGACATCCAATTATGGAGAAGAAAAAGACTAAATAGCTTCTCTAGCCCTTCTAATCATATATATATATGAATAAAGAAAAGGGAAACAAAATCTTCTATCTTACTTAAGCACTTAAAACAATTACTTTATACTGCAAATAGTAATAAAAGAAAGCAATAAAGAAAGAAATTAAATACTTTCTTACTGGAAGACGGCAAGGATGATGCTGATGTGTGTGTGATGCTGGAGAATGGAACACTGCTCTGATACCAACTGTAACGACCACCCTTCTTACTACTACTACTACTACTCTCTAAGAGTGACCGTTACTTATCTACTAACTCTACTTAACCGGTTTATTAAAAATCACATGGAAAACCCTACCGAAAAATTTCGACAGAGTCTCCCCTGTACCGGTGACCATTTCCCATAATACAAGCATAATATACTCAGCCACAGGCGGCTGGAACATATAATCACTCAACCACGCAGTATAATATCACAAATAAAAGAAAGAAACTACCCTATCAATAGCAAACAACAATATCACTCCATCAATAGAACCCAACTACAAACACGGAATAAATTTAAATACAATATTGACTCATAATAGCATTAAAAGAAAACTAAAGAACTCTAAACAGAAATATCTTAATAATTCCTTAGCAAACTCTTGATCTCCCCATAGTCCAGCCATCACACACCTTCATCACCACCACCTTGTCGCCTTCCTTGCTAAATCTTTTCCTTTCCTTTATCTGCAGTAGGAGGAAGTGCAGTCTATAAGCATAAAGCTTAGTGAGCGCTATCTACTCACAAAAATTCGATATGCATGTATATAAATAAGAACATGCTAAATCTGAATGCTAACATATAAAACTACTCATGCTCATCTATAGCAAAGGAAATCATGCTAACTGAAATACTAAACATGTATAGTTTATCATGCTCATAAACTAATAAAAGAAGCATACTAAACATGTAAAACTACTAAACATGTAAAGATACTAAACATGTAAAACTACTGAACATGTAAAACTACTAAACATGTAAAACTACTAAACATGTAAAGATAAACATGTAAAGCTAAACATGTAAAGATACTAAACATGTAAAACTACTGAACATGTAAAACTACTAAACATGTAAAACTACTAAACATGTAAAGCTAAACATGCTCATAAGAATAAAACTATAACAGCATGCTGAAAGCAAATAAAACTAAACATGCTGAATAATCTAATAGCAAGAAACAAATAAAACTACTACTGAATGCTTCAAACAACAAGAACTAAACTTTCTAATTCTAAACATGTTTGAAGCTTGTTTCATTTGTTTCAAAACTTATACTTTAATACTTCAAAATAATAATAAACTTCTTTTGGGCCCGGCATTGTACCACTTAGCGCGCATTCTTAATAAGAATCGAGGTAGCTAATCCCGAAACTACTAAGATACTTCTAGGCCTTGTGCCTAGGGGCAACTTGGAGCCCATCCCTTGGACCTTGTGTCCGGTACATGCCCTTTAAAAGTAAAATACTTTCTTTTTAACTATAACTTCTTTATACTTGTCCTTACTTGACATTTAAGCAAACACCTTGTGTGCGCTTTTGATATTCAATTTTCTGGAATTGAAATCAAGTCTAGACATTGGTCTTTCTTGCTTATAGTTCCTCAAAGACAGAAACTCATGCTTATAAAATAGCAAAAAAACTAATAATTGCATGCTCAAAATATACTAATTGTAATTAAACAGAAACAAACTGTTTTCTGGAAATTAGAGACTGTTCATGCTTAATAACTTGCAATGAAAACTTCATTCTTGCTGGAATAACAAATAGAAAATCTCATGCTTACTGGAATAACTTTATACTTCAAAAGAAATCCGAAACCCGACACAAACTGTTCATGCTTGTTAAAATGTAATGTACCCAAAACCAAAACACTGATGTTAAGGACTGTTCTTGCTCCTTAAGTGCAAAGACAAGAAAACTATAATGCTAAACTTATTCTACTAAATAAAGATTGTTCTTGCACCTAAAACAACAACAAAAGAGTGCACAATGGTACAGGTGGTCATGATCAGAATGCACAATGGAATTGAGAGTGCAGGGACCAAGCTAGTATCACATTGAGGAAGGCTATCTACTCCAAGGAAAACATCTAAACTTACCATGACATTATATAGCACGATCATGCTAACTGTACAGCAGGAAATTCAACAAACAATTCAAATTAAACCTCTAAGTTCCAAAACTGTACATGCTTGTTAAACTACAAGAAAAACAAAACTGAAAAACTCCCTAGAAAGGCTGATCTAATTACAACCGAAACTAGGGTTTTGCAGCCACCTACTCATGAAATTGCTGTAGCATGAAACAAACCCGAAACCTGTAAGGCAACAAGTTGATCCAATCAATTCTGCCCACTAAGGTAACAACAGATAATTATCTAAACATGAAACTCAAATCATAAGGCTGAGGAGTCCAATCCACAAGCCTAAACCTTCACGTTCTTAATCTGGAATCCCAAACTACCTAGAAGAAGTAGAACAAAACACAAAACTCGTATAGAAATTTAAATCCTCAATTCACGGCAGAAATCTTCAAAGACAAAACTTTTCCGAAAACCAATCGAACGGAACTACTCCTACTGCAGGTGAGAAGCAACTCACCTCGGTTCCTTGGACTCACAGCCGACGGGAAGAATTCTAGGGTTTCCAGAGAAGTGCCTCCTCGGTGACTCCTTCGCCTCCGCGTGTCCTCTTCGACGAGAGGGATTCGTAGATGTGAAGATCTCACAAAGGAACCCCTTGGCCGGCCACCGGAGGAGAAGCCCGGCGTTTCCGCCCGAGACTATCGCGCGCCGTTCGCGAGCAAGAGAGGAGAGGTTCACGAGCGAGAATTAGGTCTCGGGAAAAAAAATAAGCCCTCTTTTATAACTAGGGTTTTTTATTAAATACTATACCTTAAATATTAGTCGCTGCATATTTGATCAGCAATAACCGCTGGCACAGCTGGTCAGCCGAGTTTTGACCCAAGCCAAAGGTCTCGGCTTCAATCCCTCAGCCGCACACTTTTTCCCAATTAATTCACTAATCATTAACTATGCTATAAACTTAGTTCTCACAATATATGGTTAACAAAAATCGTGTAGCTCAGCTGGTTGGGCCGGTTTTGCTTGGGTCCGAAGTTGTGGGTTCGAACCCCAGCTTCTACAACTCTTTTTTTCTTTTTTTTTTAAACTTTCTCCTCTCGGTAAAAATACCAAACAGACTCCAAAAATTGCATAAAAATACTCTAAAAATTCCTAAAAATCTCTAGAATATTTTAAAAGCATTTCCAAATATTTTTAAGGATATTTAGAACTCAAAATAGGGAAAATTGGGTCGTTACATAACTTTTGACTCAAAACTCAGAATCAGGGTCTGTCAATGGCCACACAACTAGCACTCAGAAAGCTTCATTTAACCAAGGGTTTAGTCGACTGAATAGGAGGTTCAGTCGACCGAAAAGGGTATTTTATCAGTCGACCAAACAAAGGTTCGGTCGACCGAACAAGCAAAAATGGCAAAACAGATCAGGCTCGCAAATATAGTATCACAGCATGATCGGTCTACCGAAAATGAGGTTCGGTCGACCGAACAGTAAAAGCATTAATGGAGCATTAAGTGCGAATCTCGGCGAGAAGGAAAGTCCATCGTTCGGTCGACCGAACCATTAAAGATCAGTTAATGCTCGAAGATCAGATCTCAGTGAATCTCAGCACAGAAGAAATGGAGCGGGTTCGGTCGACCGAACCCAGGGATCAGTCGACCGAACATCGACGGTTCTTATAAAAGAGAGCTCGAGGTCCAGGGTTGAATAACACTATTCGGGTTAGAAGTCAATCTCTGTGCTAGCTGCTATTGTTCGTGCTACTGCTCTACAACTCTTCTACACGCAAGCAAGTGCCGGTCGAGCTTCAACTTTCACATACTGTCGGTATACTTTACTTTTGTATTGCACTTAAACTCATATAAGATAGTAGGCTTGTTACTATCTTATATTATTGTATTTTGTACGCATTACTTCTTTCCAAGGTTTTCGGAAAGAATAATCTTAGTGGATTGCTCATCGGTGCAGTCAAGGACTGCGAGACTTCGAGTAGGAGTCGAGCTAGGCTCCGAATGAAGTAAACGAACTTGTCTCTTTATATTTTCCGCTGCTTACTCGAATTATTTTGAAATACGAAAAGAAAAGTTTTTAAAAGAGCGCGATATTCACCCCCCCCCTATCGCACTTAATCGATCTATCAGATATCTTCAGACTTTCAACAGCTTATCATTGTGCAGGACGCAATGCACGCCGCGGATAGCATATTTGCACACCATGGAAAGCTATATTTGTTGTAGTGATAGGGGAAGCATCAGAAGTCGATAAGGTAAGTCAGGTATGGTCTTGACCTCCTAATCAATTGTTTAATTTGATAAAAATATTGTCAAAAGATTCTTGTAAATCAAAAACAGAAATAAAAAATTATTAACAGAGAATAATGAGTTAAAAGGAACTCAAGCAACAGCTTGTCGATTAGAGAATTTCGACAAACTAAAATCAGAAAATGAAATGTTAAAGAAACATACACAAACTTTAAAAATTTTTACATGTTCAAAATTCTCTGGTTCAAAATTCTCTGCTTCGAATTTTGGAATTTATTATAGACTAAAATGAAAATTTAAATATCACAATGGGAAAATTAGAAAATTGTCAAAAACCTAAAAATTTTCTTATTAATCCGGTATAAAGGAATCTATTTTGGATTCCAAGATCATGCTTGTATTTTTGCAATTGATTTTTTTTAAAACTACAAAATTCCTTTTGAGTTTAATTATTATTTGAAATTAATTTGATCCTAATTTTTTTAAGAAAGAGGAATTCAATATTCATCTATAGAAAATTTTCAATATTTGAATTTTGTTATTTAAAATTTTCAAGAGTTATCCTTGCTAACTAAAAAAACTTTTCTGAAAAGTTTTTGAGTTATTTATCTAAATACAATTTTTTAAAGAATTTTTAAATTATAAATCTTGAAAATGTATTTTCTTTTATCAAAATACATGCTCTATATATTTTTAAGAAAATATTTCAATATTTCCAAAATTATTTTAATGCTTTTAATTTCATTTTTTTCTCTTAAACTTGTGTTTAAGATTGACCAAATTTTTTAAGTCATTTTAACCTTATAAATTCAGAATTTTGTTTGTTAAAACAACTTAAAATTCTTGACAAGTTACCTTTAGACTTTTGAAGTACCCCACTTTTTTATGTGATCAAAGAGGGAGAAGGGAAGATTAAGTCTAGGGGGAGGTAGTTTAAACTTTTTTAATTTTTGCACTTTATTGTAAAATTTATTGCTTTTACTTTATGTTAGTTTACCCTAACTTAACTTGGGTTGCTCACATCAAAAAGGGGGAGATTGTTTATACCCCAAGGTAGTTTTGATGTGATCAAACAAGTTAAGTTATGTCATATTGTGTTTAACCCTATGTCTTAGTGTGCAGGAACTTAGGAGTACAGGATGTCGAGCAAAAGACGCAGCTAGCGAGAATGATGGCACATCAGAGAGCCGACGGGCTCCGTGCATCTGAGGGACGAGGTACTGCGGAAGAGTATATCGACAGACAAGAAGGGAGCGTGGGGTGTTTCCGAGGGATGAGAAGTCGAAGCGAAAGATTGCTCGAGGAGCAAAAGACGCAACTGTCCGAGGGACGAAAAGTTGTGGTAGAGTACACTGGCGGACGAGAAGGAAGCAAGCAACGATTTTGAGGGACGAGAAGTAGGAGTGAAAGCTTGCTCAAGAAGGCCTGAAGTTGGGTTCAGGTGAGCCCTATTCCGAATGGCCGAAATCACCCAAACGAACAGAACCAGAGTGGAAGAACCGCACCGATGTGAGCGGAACCGAAGCAAGAGACCGGGACCAAAAATCAGCAAAGGGTTGATTTTTGGCCCCGTGGCGCCCGGACTAGCCCGGGGCGCTCGAAACATTTTGGGGCGCCTGGACCAATCTGGGGTGCCCAGAATAGTCTGGGGCGCCCAGAGCAGTCCAGGGCGCCCGGAACCATTCCGAGCGCTCGGAACCCAAATTTTATCCAGATCGATGTGGCTGTTGATTGTTGCATCGGGGATAGATTTCTATCCCATTCCAAGCTCTTAGAACACTTTCAGACACCCCCGAGCAGGGCTATATAAACAACCCTATTCCCAGAAGCTAAGTAACAACAAGAATTATAGAGTAACAACACTTGTACTTGAGTTTGTCTGAGTTTAGCTTTGTTTTCTGAGTTTTGAATGTTGTAAGAGTCTTCTCCTCCCAGAGGAGATTTTTAGTACATTTTTTCATCTATCTTGGATTAACAACCTCCTCAGTTGTAACCAAGTAAATTTGCTGAGCCTCGTCTTTTTAGTTTATTATTATTTCTACGTTTATGCAAGTATTTTAGTTAAGTTATAAGTCCGAGGAAGGTTCTTTTTATTTTGTTTTTGTGCAGGGGTTATTCACCCTCCTTTTAGCCGGCCGCTAAGGATCCTAACGGATTTTACCCACAGTGGGCTAGAAAACATTGTGGGAGTAGCTGAAGTAGGGAGAGCTCATAACCCATAGAGTCATCATTATTTACTTGGTAGTAGATCATCATGTAATTTTAAAAGGGAACCTTAGTCTCTTACAGTTGGAAATTTATTCATGATATTAGGATAGACTAGTATAAAGGGGTGTTGTTTAGTGTTACCCTTAGATGAGGATCGCTTAATTGATCAGTAAATTTGGGTACTAAATTTTTATTAATGGAGGATAATGTAATATTCGACAATTAAATAATAAGTGTTATTAGAGAAATAACTTTATTAGATTTTTTGAGAATTTTTAATTTTTTTTGGAATTTAAACGGAGTCCATTTGATACGTTTAAGAGGATGAATTAGTTAGGCTTAGAGAAAACCTATTTAGATATCCCATTTTATCTAAAAGTTGATTGGGTTAATAAGCCTAAGTTCATACTTAAACCTAGGTCTATACTTTCTTTTATTTTTTTTCATTTCATTTCTTCTTCTCTGTCGACCCCTCCCGATCCCTCTCCTCCTCTTCATCACCGCCTTTGCCCGTTGTTGCTGCCGCCTAACACTATGCCACCCACTGGTCATCGCTGGTGCATCCCCCATCAGTGGCAATGTTGTAGCTATCCGTGAGACCAGCCAACGATGTCGTGGGTTGTTACGAGAGCCACAGAGTCACTCACCGTCGACCGAGCCTCCCTTCTCTTACTATGATCGCTGGTTTGGCATGCCTCAATCCGCCGTCGACCAAAGTTACTGCTCTCCTCCTCCTTCCACATCTTTTTCTGTACCATCAGAGCCACCCCATATAGGGGAGTTTTCGGCCAAGGGGGGAATTGTGCCCTAGTCGTCGTCCTATCTTTGTCGCATCTACACGTCGCAACTCCGACCCTCGGGCCCCTTCCACTCCTGCCAACCCATGTCGATGATTGTCTAGGACCTATGAAGGACCTCACCTCCTGTCAAATGTGAAGTTTCTGGCTAGAATCCTCCAAACAGCATTGTTCCGACCAACAACAATGATCCGACAAGATCAAGGGATCAATTGAGTGGTGGTTGATTTGAAGATCATTGGTTTCACCTTGCTCCGACCATAAGTTCTGGCAATAAGAATCTCTGGCTGTGAGGCAATAGAGGTGCCTTCAAATTTGGGACTATGATTTAAGATGAGCACTATGACGTGGGGATTTTAGCTCGATCTACAATTAAGGTGGGCACTTCCTTCCTTATTCCTTTAGTACATTAATCTTAGTGCATGATCTATGTTCAGATAGTTACTATATTTACCTTGACTCTATTTGTTCTTACTTCTTGAGCTTGATCTTTTATTTCTTGATCTTACATGTTGATCTATTTTGACATCCATGCAATCTCATTGTGATCCATGTTATTTATGACCATTTATGCTCATACTATTATGCTAGCGATAGAATACTGTAACATAGCTGTAGAATATTGAACTAAGTTACCTGCTTGATATTTGTTCATGCCTATGTATTTTAAGATCATACCGTAATGTAGGATATAGAGTATCCTATGTGACCTTGTCTGTTATTTAGGCTCATTCCTAAACATTGGTGAGCTTAGACCATTTTACGTATTGTTACATTTTTATACCCTGTCGATCATTGTCTCTCATTCGTGGTTGAGAGAGTTGTTAGCAATCGTTGTTATATCCTATTGACTATTGTCTCCCACTCTTAGTTGAGAGAGTCGTTAGCGATTATGATATATATACGATTGCCCATGAGACCATTCGTGGTAGCGAGTTCATGTATAGTCCGTAGCTAGACAGCTACGTATATACACTGTCTATCCATGAGACTATTTATGGTAGCTAGCTCGCCTACATATAATGACTATTTACTTACCCTATCTGCCCACGAGACCATTTGTGGTAGCGAGTTCGCTTGCAGACAATGACTATTTGTTTCCCTAACTGCTCACATGACCATTAGTAGTAGAGCATTCTCCTACAGTAAGTACTTATTATATACTTATTATATGTCAGTCAAATATTTGTTCGTGCAAGTTGGGATATAATGTATGTACTTATGATTTATTGGTCATACCTGGTTAAGCAAGTTAGTGGGTTATTATTATTGTTAGTTATGCTTCTAGTTAACAAACGATTACAGTGACAATCTTACTTTTGGTAGTAAGTATTTTTCTGAGACTGTCCTCTTTGATTTTCTTATGTTATTATCATACATTATCTTCTTATATCTATAGAGTATGTTATATTTATTACCCCTTACTTTACCTTTTGTTTCTAGGTTAGCAGGTAGATGACATGTCGTGTCGCTTAGAAATCCTAGCTGCCAGTCCCATATCACATCGAGAGTTTTTGTTTCTGCTATTATTCTTACACATATTTTGGCTTTCCGAACTAATTCATGTATTGTATAACTTGTGTGTGAATTTCTAGACTTGTGGTGTCCTTTTGTTTGTTATGTATTTGTTGAGGTAAGTCGTATTAGTATGCAGTCTAGCTTCTTATTTTACGTGGTTGTGTTTGTTTTCAACCGTGTGGACTATAAATATTATCTTATATTGCCTTTTGGTCATGTATCCATGTTTCAATTGTCATTGTTACAGGGGAGGTGTTGTCCGATTTTTGTCGGATAACCTTACCCTCAGGGTGTGATAGTTACGTTGGGCGCTAGCGCACTGCTCTTAGCATAACAAAAATTTTGTTTTAACTTTTTTTTAGCTTGTGGATATACCATTTAAGGTTTTGCTTTTAGAATGTAGAGGTTGAGTTATAATATTAAGTATAAAAAAAATCCAAAAAAAAAAAGGTGCAAGTGTGTGGGGGTAAGGGTGTGAGATAACAAAACCCTATAGAGTCGTGCTTGGATTGAATAAGGCAAAATCATAAATGGTATATCCGCAATCCAAAAAAAAATAAAAAAAGCTTTTGTTATGTTGGATGTGCATGGGCACACCCAATGTAATTTTTTTGCATTTATATATACACACACACACCTAGTGTAATTTTTGGTTTAGGCATTAGGTTATAGTATTAAGCATAAAAAAACTTTTAAATCTAATTTTTTTCAAGGTGTGCACGGGGTGTACGATGTAAGGTATGTAGGGTAATATTGATCTCTCTCTATATATAAAGGTTTGATATGCTAAGAACCTTGCGTCGTAAGGTATGTAGGGTAATATTGATCTCTCTTTATATATAAAGGTTTGATATGCTAAGAACCTTGTGTCGCACACTCCATACCAACCTAAAAGAATTTTTGATTTAATTTTTTTATATTTAATATTATAACTTAACCTTTAAATTATAAAGTTAAAAGCTTAAATAACATACTCATAAGCTAAAAAAATAAACAAAAAAAGGAAATACTCTGTCGGAGTCTGCAGCACAACGTTCGTAGGGTGTATATATATATATATATATATATATATTGGATTTTACCTTCAGTTTAGAGGTTAGTGTAGAAATTAAGAGAAGGAAAAAAACTAATCATATTATTAGATCTTAAAATTGATAAAAAATATATATATATATATATAAGATCTTATATAGTTAAGTTAAGAAACCCCTAAACTCT
Organism: Zingiber officinale; assembly: GCF_018446385.1. Classification (NCBI taxonomy): domain Eukaryota; kingdom Viridiplantae; phylum Streptophyta; class Magnoliopsida; order Zingiberales; family Zingiberaceae; genus Zingiber; species Zingiber officinale. The sequence goes on from NC_055992.1 coordinate 60,328,840, forward strand.
ATAAAAAAAAAAGTCTAAATTGCCTTAAAAGCTATAAACAAATAAATATATAATCTAACATCCCCCTCAAACTCACAATGCCACAGCTAGAAGCATTGAGAGTTTGTCAGATAAGAAATGAAAACGTGAAGCAGAATGTGCCTTGGTAAACATATTAGCAATCTGTAGCTTTGAAGGAACAAAAGGCAATGTGATAGTGTCAATCTGAAGATAGTGATGAGTAATGTGACAATCAATTTCAATATGTTTCGTCCGCTCATGAAAAATTGAATTGCGTGTAATTTGAATAGCATTCTTATTATCACAATATAACGGAGAAGGTTGATGAAGAGAGACACCCATATTCACAAGCAACCAACGTAACCAAACTATCTCATAAGTAGTTGAGGTCATGGCACGATACCCAGCTTATGTGGAAGATCTAAAAATAACATCTTGCTTTTTACTCTTCCAAGAAATGAGGGAATCAAAAAAAAAATGCAGAAGCCAGTGGTAGATTTGCGAATAGTAGGATCACCAGCCCAATCCGCATCAGAGTATACACACAGCTCAAGAGATGAAATAGAAGGAAATAAAATTCTTTGAAATTGAGTGCCCCAAAGATACCTAAGAATACGAAGAACAACAACCCAATGAACTATAGTTGGTGCAGCGACAAACTGATTAACAACATGAACAACATACGCAATATCTAGACGAGTCATGGTGAGATAAATCAAGCTTCCAATAATAGTTCTGTACAAACTAGGATCCGATAAAGGTGAGTCATCAGATGGAGAATATCGAGCATTAGTCTCAATAGGAGTATCAACAACTCTATTATCAGTAAGACGAGCATGCTCAAACAGATTAGATATATACTTTGACTGAGATAAAAGATAACCTTTCGGGGAATAAGCAATCTTAATGCCCAGAAAGTAGCGTAGTATACACAAGTCTTTCATGGCAAAATAATGAGCCAATTCAGACTTCAAGGAAACAATTCCATCAGAATCATCACTAGTAATAATCATGTCATCAACATATAATGATAAAAGAATACGATCTATACTCGTACATCTGACAAACAATGTTGAATCATGATTACTAGGATGAAAACCAAATGAAGTAATCACTGTAGAGAACTTTTCAAACCAAGCACGAGGTGCTTTTTGAGACCATAAAGCACTTTACGAAGCTGCAAACTTTACCAGGTTTGTGTGAAATGCCAGAAGGAGGTGTCATATAAACTTCTTCATGAAGATCACCATTTAGAAATGCATTTTTGACATCCATCTGAGATATTCGCTATTGACAAACAGAAGCAACAACAATCAGAGTACGAACAATTGTCATTTTTGCAACAGGAGCAAATGTTTCTTCATAATCCATGTCATACTCCTAAGAATAACCTTTAGCAATAAGACAAGCTTTGTATCATTCGATAAATCATCAAATTTAGTTTTGATCTTATATACCCAACGAGAACCAATAGTATGTTTTCTTGGTGGCAATGGAACCAAATCTCATGTATGACTCTGATGCAAAGCAGTTAGTTCCTCGGCATAACACTCTGCTAAAGTGGGTTACAAACAGTTTCTCTATAGGATTCAGGCTCAGAAAGATAATGAATAGATGCAATAAATAAAGCAAAAGAACGAGAATAACAAGAGTAAGCAAAATTTAGTAGTTTAGTAGACTTACGAATATGAGTGGATTGACGACGGTGGAGAGAAGGATCATCCGCAACCTCATGATATAATTGGGTAATGGCAGAAGGAGGAACACGTGGAGCAAATATCTCAGGAACCAAAGTTCCAGATTCAGTTGAACTACCAGTAAGATTTGTGGGTGAATCTTCCTCGGTATTGGTATTGAAAGGATCAATGCAAAACAGATCTGACTTTGTCATATTATGCGAACTAGTCGGAATAGAAAAGAATGGAATATGCTCAAGAAACACAACATGACGAGTGACATACAATTTTTGACTAATAGAATCAAAGCAACGATATCCTTTTTTACTAACACCATAACCCAGAAAGACACAAAGAGCAGACTGAGAGGCTAACTTATTACACTCTGCATGTGGACGAAGGACAAAACAAGTACAACCAAAAACACGCAAAGAGGAATAGACAGGAGCATACCCATATAATTTTTCAAAAGATGACAAACCTGACTTGTGTGAGGTTGGAATTCTATTAATGAATGAGCAACATTAAAGATTGTTTCCCCCCAAAAGATACTAGGAACACTGGCAGACAATAAAAATGAACGGGTTGTTTCAACAAGATGTCTATGTTTTTGTTCAGCCATGCCATTTTATTCAGGAGTATCTATACACGATGTTTGATGAATAGTACCATCAGAAGCAAGTAAATATGAAAATTGATTCGAAGTGTATTCACCCCCCAAATCACAATGAAAATACTTTATGACACTAGAATGTTGAGTTTTCACAAGAGCTCTAAAGTTATGAAAAATTGTAAGATAATCAGACCTGTGTTTCATAAGATAGACCCAAGAGTAATGAATGCAATCATCAATAAATGAAATATAATATCTTGACCCCCCCTTTTGTATGAATAGGAGAGGGTCTCCACACATTAGAATGGATAAGATCAAATGGAGCAGAAGAAAAAGAAAAACTTTTAGAAAATGATAAGACAGAAAATTTGTCCAGTTTACAACCACTGTAATAAGAAATATCAGAACTTTTTAAAGGTCCTAATGCTCCTGTAGAGGCTAAAAACTGCAAACGATGTGCTGAAACATTACCTAAGCGAGAGTGCTACAAATAAAAATTAGAAGATGAACGGCTCAGATGAAAAGACGATAAATTAACACTCGAAGATATAACTTCTGGTAATTTGAGTTGATATAAAACATAGAGTCCTCCTTGCTTATTGCTTGCCCCAATCAACTTCTGAGATTGCGGGTCCTGAATATAACAATTGGATGAAGAAAAAGAGACTAGATATCCAAACTCACATAATTGACTAACAGAAACAAGATTTAAAGTAAGACTCAGAATATAATAAAAATTAGTAAGAGATAAAGAAGATGTAACAATTGAACCAACACTTACTAATGACATAGGAGTACCATCAGTAGTCACAATAGATATAGAAAAACTGGGAGAAAAAGAAACAAAAGATGATAAATTGGATGACATATGATGGGAGACACCAGAGTCCAAAATCCACAAGGATGAAGATATACCTGAAATGCCAGATGACAACAAACTTATATGAGAGGAAGCTGACATGGTAGAGGGCTGTGAAGGAAGGAACTGTTGAAATTACTCAAACATATATGAATCAAATTTCCATGAAGCATCTGCACGACCAAGCATGATAAGAGAATGAATAATTCTCAGAATAATCAAACTGTAAGGATACACATTTGTATGATATGCAAAAACTAATGTTAAAATGACCCGTGGTCACACAAAAATCTAAGGCAGAAAAGGATGTCAAATGCAAAAATTAGTAGCACAGGGCGTCGGTGTCAAAATCAGTAGAAAAGGATGTCAGTGCCAAAATCAGCAACATAAGGCTTCAGCATCGAAATCGGTAGAAAAGAGCGTCGGTGCCGAAATTGATAGCATAGGACGTCGGTGCCGAAATCAGTAGAAAATAGCGTCGACACCGAAATCGACAGAAAATAATGTCGGTGCTGAAATCGGTAGGACAGGACGTCTGCGTCGAAATCGACAGAAAATAGATCTCGATGTTGAAATCGACAGTAATAGGACAGAAAATAGATGTCGGCACCGAAATCAATAGCAACAATAGGAGATGACAGTGACAACATGAAACAATAACAGGGGGCGGTAAAAAAAATTAGGTCAGAGAAGGATAACTGCTCTAATACCATGTAGAAATTAAGAGAAGGAAAAAACTAACCATATTATTAGATATTAAAATTGATATAGAGTATAAGGTCTTATATAGTTAAGTTAAGAAACCCTAAACTCTATTAAAAAAAAGTCCAAATTGCCCTAAAAATAATAAACAAATAAATATATAATCTAACAGTTAGATTATAGTACTAAGCATAAAATAAATTTAAAATTGAAAATATTTTAGATGTGTAAAATACGGTGCTCAAATAATAAGTAAATAATAAGGTTATTTGACAAATAATTTTATTGGATTTTTAGAAATTTTTAGAAATTTTCTAGGAATTTTTCGGAGCTTGTATGATGTATTTTAAGGGGATCAATTATGGGCTCGAGGAAAAGCTTGTTTCGAATACCCGGAGGTGGGAGTTGATTGAGGAATTAATCTAGGATTTAATTAAAAATCCCTAAGTTTTTTTAACCTATTTCTCACCGTGCCCTAATCATCTTGAAGTGTCGATTCCCTTCCTCCCTCTTCCTCTTTGTCGCCGAAACCTCACCGCCGCTCCTCCCTCTCCCTATTCTCATCCGTCGTCTCCTCTTCTCTCCCTCTCGCGATTCTCCTTGCTCGATCGCCGGCCACCCATGAGTTCACTGCCGATGGAGGTCTTCTCCTCTACCGTCCCTCACCTCCGCCACTCGATTCCACTTCGTCACTGGCACAAATTCATCTCCGCTCCTCCCCCGGAGTCACTTCAATCGAAGCCACCAGCCACAGCAAACTCCTGATCTGCCATCGTCGACAGCCGAGCGGTGTTCTCTGTACCCTCGACGTTGATACCTCACGACCTCACCACATGTCTATGCCACTGACGCCGACCATCCACACGAGAATCGTTGGTAATGCAGCAACCATTCCCGGCAAAGGACGCGATGCTATTAGCCGATGAGGCCGCCTGATCTTCCTTTTCCCTGATCTTCGCAAGCAAGACATTGGTGAGCTTCCCTTTTTCTGAGCCTTCTTTCTCTACTGTCACCATTGATCTTTCTCCATCCACGAGCAAGAGGTTCTATTTTTCCCTCTTCTTGCGAATCCTAGGCGAATCTGCTCACTGTGTTGTCGATCGTCGGAGGATCTGTTGAGCTAGCCGAATCGCAGGTTCTGCTGAGCCACCTATTCGCCTCTCATCTAGATTTGTTCTCAACGCAAGTAGCCAGACGGGATTACCTCAGCCAGTCGGGGTCACAACGCGCATTTCGTGATCAATCATGACTCTTCACTGCCCTGTACACGATGCCGCTCATTCGGTCGTCATCATGAGATATTGCTGAAGAAGACGACGTGAGATTGTTCCTCATCCTCACCAGTGCTGCCTCGCTACCACATTTGAGGTAACTAATTAATCTAGTAGATGAATTGAGAGATTTATTGATAACTAGTGCTAAGTTTGGGGTTGTTAGGATTAGGAGTCAGCGAATATACTAAGCTCTGGCCATGTCTTTTGGCTTCTCCGTTATGCCAACCATCCCTCTAACAATGAGTCGCCTTCTTTCTCACTATCACCACCTAAGGGATTTTGCATAGTCGTCGAAGAATAAGAAACGGAGGTAACGATTAATTATCGTTCAATAATCCTATAGATTCATCATGTTTAATAGTTGATTCAAAAGGATTAAATGATGGGTAAATTAATAACGTTGGGTTAGACATAAACTATTCACATGGAGGAATTGGTGAGAATTAGGGTTGATGTATGTTAAACCTAATTCAATTAAGGAATTGAGGTTAATGGGAGTTAATTATCAATTAGGGTTAAATTAATGACTATATGATTTGGGTTAACTCTAATTAGGTTGGAGGTTTTATTTAACTATTTAATTCATATGAAATTAGCTAAATAAAATATATTCATTGCAGGACTTTGAGTCGAGACAAGCGTCTCGACGTGGGAATTATATTGACATGATCTACATTTAAAGCGGACACTTTTTATTTTGTTTCTTTTAGTACTTTGGCCTTGGTTATAGATGTGCAACTTAAAATTCATAGGGACATTTTAGATGTTTACTAGATGTGCAACTTAAAATTCATATGGTATCATTTCTCTAAGGGCATGTTTGATTCAAGTTATCGTACATAACGTTAGTTATATGATTACCTGATAATTACATAACTAAGGTTATACGAAATAAAATAAAATATAATATAATATTATTTGATTTAATTTAAGTAATATAATAAAAATTTATTTATTTAGAGATTTTAATATATAACCTAGTTTAATATTTTACTATATTACTTTTATTATAAAATCAAATATTATTATTATTATTATTATTTTTAAATTTTACATTTTTTTAACTTTACATTTTTCTCGACTTTAAGTTTTTCTCTTTTTAGCATTATATTTCTTTTACTTTACGTTTTTCTCTCTTTTTTTATTTAATTTTTCATTTTTTTCTTTGTTTTTTTTTACTTTACGTTTTTTTTCCATTTTTTTCTTTATGCATTATATATATATATAAATTTTTAAACTTTACATTTTTTTAATATATATAATATTTTTAAAATTACAAATTTATTTTTAAAACAAAATACCACGTATTTTTATTTTTTAAATTTAGTTTTAATAATTTAAAATAAAATTTTCATTATAAAAATTGTAAAAGTATTTTTTTTTTTCAAAATATAAATATTGAAAAATATTTTTAATTAAAAAATTTAGTTAACTCAGAAAATTAAGAAAAATCTTAGGGTGCGTTTGGTTTACGCATGTTACATTTTCATTTTTTGAAAAACACATATTTTCTAAAAAAATAGAAAATAACTTTTAGTCATTCTCTATTTTTCTATAAAATACTATATATATTTTTTAGAAAACATACATGAAAAATGTAAATCAAACACTATATTTCAAAAACGTATATTTTTTAAAAAATAAAAATCAAAAACATGAAAATCAAACGTACTCTTACTTTTTCAAAATTTTTAGATTTCGTATTATATATTTCTTTACTAATATATCTGATATAGATCATTATTAGGAATTATTAGTTGTCTAAATTAAATAAAATTTTTATTAATAACTTTAAATGAATAATTAAAATTATTAAAAATAATGTCTAATTAAATGTAAGAATTGTGCGTCATTAGATTGGATTGGATGGGATAAGTCACCTGCATAAGTAACGAATCGGGGCCGCACTATATTCGAAGCTTCTGTACATCGGGCTCGTTTCTTAACGCGGAGGTCATTGTTCCGCATACGCCCCCTCGCAGAAAAACATTGCTCGGACTAACAGGAATCGCGCCGTACAACAAGCCCCATTTCCTCGAAACACAGACGGTTAGGATGCATCGAAAGTCCGGGTCAAACCTTTTCCACGCCGGTCCAACTTCGCTGGCCCCCTCTGATCGCCTGATCTCAGCCGTCAATAACAGTGTCGTGTCGATCTTTCTCCCTCTTCCCCACGCAACTTTATTTATCGACCTCACGCCCTCCTCGCCTCACGGAAATCTCTCCTCTTCGTCCTCCTCTCTCATGCTCTCTCTCGTTGCTATTTTTGGGTTCGGTGAAAACTTAGGCGAGGAGCAAGCGATACATCGTCTTCGGTTACATATTCTCTAAGAGGATCTCGAGTAAGGCCCCAGCTGCAGGTGTAGCGCCTTCAATCTCCGCCATGAATCCGGAGTAGTAAGTGACGCATCTTAATGAATGCTAATCCGGGTTGAATTGTTTCATTGTGGATCGCGTTGTTAGTTGATGCCTTTTCATGGATCTGGCAGTTACAGATTCTGAGTTCATCTAGTATGAACGTTGCAGGGTCTCGGTTAGATGAGGAATTTTTCGGTTATGCGGGGTGATAGCAAACCTAGGCTTTAGATCGGTGATGTACTTGTTATTTTCCGGATCCAAGGCGTGGACTTGGGAAATGGTCCTTGTGATGGATCGAGATCTAGTCTCATTTTCTTCCTTCTAATTCTTTATTTGGGGGGGGGGGGGGGGTTGTTAGATTAATGGTCTAATTGACCCTGTAGTCTAGCGTTTGATATGTTGCCCAGTATCCAATATTCGTCCTTACCTTGCTTTGTTGGGAATGGTTGGATTAATGAATAGGTTGCTCCATGTGACCATCGTTGCCAGATGGATCAAAATTATTTATGTAAAATGGCATATTTCCCATGGTTTATATAGCAAGGAGGTAAGTTTTTGGTTGCATGGATCACACCAAGTATTGGGTGATTTGGTCAATGCTTGTAGTTTGGACAATGTTTTAAATAGCGATGAATAGTGCGCTATGCAGTGCGCTATCGCGTGCTACGATCCGTGAACGCTACATAGTGTTCGCTGTTTAACGATTGTCCTGAATAGCCCACGCTATTCAGGACAATAGCGTCAATAGCATGTGCTATCTTACTTAGCGGCCCATAGAGTGTGATAGCTTGGGCCGCTAAGTCCCAAGCTTCAAGCAACTAGGGCAAAGGCAGAGGCGAGGGGCGGCGAGCGGCGAGGGACAGCCAGAGGAAAGGAACAGCGAGGGGCGAGGGCGGCGAGCTGCGAGGGATGGCGAGGGGAGAGGGCGACGAGCTGTGAGGGACGGCAAGGGGAGAGGGCGACGAGCTGCAAGGGACGGCGAGGGGTGGTGACTGGAGGTGAGATTTTCTGCTTCATTTTTGTTTTCTTCGATTGGTTTTTGTTCGATTGATTTGATCGGTGAAGTTTTTATAATCAACACTCAATGGTGAAGTTTTTATCTTTCGATTGCACTGTTGATAAGCGACAGCGCCTTTTCGTTTTTCTTTTACTTTTTAGTTTTTATAATTAAACAGTGTCAATTAATTATTTGTTCTGATTTTTGTCTTTTGTTTTTTTGGATTTTGATTGTATATTTGGAATTTGCAATGTCTACAAATTTCTCAAAAAAGATAAAAAAGATATTGGTTGGAAGTATTTATCAAAAGGATGTGGGAAAATCCGTTCGGTGCAAATGTTAGCATGTAATGAATTATTATGATTATTTTTAGGTTATGTTATTTTTATTTTACTTATATAAGTATATTTTATTTTTTAAATTTAAAAATTGACATGCAGAAAAAGCTTGCGCTATGTGCTTCGCTATTTACGCTATGCAATGACAAGACAAAAACGCTATGAACCAACGCTATGCGATTTAAAACATTGAGTTTGGATAGGTTATTAAGTGCTTCCCGCCATGTTTATTGTGCAACAAATTGATATTTTTTCTGAATTTCTACATTATTAAAAATCTTAGGTGATTTCATTTTGTATGGTTCATGAATGTTTATTTCTGTTCAGCGAGACCTTCTAGAATTGGATTGATAATATGCATCTTGAACTACTTGATAGTGAATATATTGGTGCTTGTTGTGTATTGTGTTAGATGTATTACTGATTTCATTATTAGTACCATTTTACATCTGCTGTCACCTCCATTAAAAGAGCTCAACTTGCACATCTAAGTGAGTTGTGATTTTATTTTGAATTTTCATATTATACATGCTTGTAGTTATAGTACATTTGCTATTCTTGCCTAACGTTTCAAATGATTTAATCTCTCTCTACTAGTTTCTCGTGTAATTTTTCATCTTCTTTGTATAAGCTAGTTACACATTTAAATTCCACCTTAAAACTCTTAAAACTGTTTTTACCAATCACGCATTGCTATTACTATCTTCCAATCTTTTTTTTAACACATCAAACAACCAACTATGCAATTATAGTCCCAACTCTTTTTTTTTTTTTTGTGAAATAATTCCAAACTCTTTGAGGTCAACTATATTTGATATTTCTCTGTCCAAGGGGATAAATTTAAAATTTCAATGTTAATTTCATTAGTTATATTTTTATTATGGAAAATCTTTTTTGATCTCCCTCAATACCTACTCACACCTTTAATGATACTTGAATCAAGTGATCTTACCATTGGATCTTTCACACTCTATGAATGTGTAAATTTTGATACCAATGCACTTGTTTTCCTCTTCTCTTTCCATTCTACTCCTAATTCATGGAAAATAATGATTTCTTTTTATCTGCCTTACCTTACCTGCTGAATACTAACTCATGTGTCTACCTTTGCATTGTCATCTTTGCTTACTATGAATTCTAAAGTGCAATTGTATATGCAGTCTTCTATAAACTTTGTGCATTATGATGACACATAGATGATGCATATTTCATCCTTTTTCATTTTATTTATTTATTTATTTAAGCAACGTATGACATGCTGACTTGGGCGATCAACGGGTGCCGACTAACACAACACTACTAGACTAACACAACACTATTAGGTGCAGAGTCATGAGGTTTGTCGTGACCTCGTGGCGGATCACAGGTCTTCCATGACCTTGCGACTTTCCTTCATGCTTCCATAAGGTAAACAAAGAAAAAAAGTCTCTTTAAAGATGAAGAATACATATTATTAGAAAAGATAAAAAAATATAATATATATAATTTCTAATCTTATAGACTATACTATTATTATCGAATTAGATTATTTTATATATAAATTTAATTTAGCATAATCTTAATTGATCATAATAAATTCAAATTAAATTTAGTTTAAACTTCCTTAATCGTGCCATGTTTAGTTGGTGAAGTTAAGTTAGTCCTAAATCGACTTTTACTCAATAAGGATAGACATTTTATGAGATAATATTAATTCTAACTTAATAGAAAGCATCTATAGTAATCAAATATCAATAAAAATATTTTTTAATTAATATATTTTATATAAAAAAGGTAATGAAACCATCTTGTCGTGATACGGTATTGAAACCGTGTCGTTCTATCATAAACCAAAACTCTACTTGGAATTTTAAACCTTTTATTTAAGTTTTATTTCTTTTGATAGATGGGTAAAAGAATCAGTTGGATGTTGTTCCTTTGGAATTGGCGTAATATGATGAACTTTTGATTGAACAAAATGACTAACCTTTTGATCTAATCTTATTTGTCCAACTTGTGCTATATTTGATTTGCCAACCCCACATAGTGGGATCAGGCTTGGTTGTTATTGTCCCATATTAGAGTTGAGTCTTATAAGGTGTAGCATTCACTTCTTCTGGATTTACTTGTCTTTGGTGATCAGAAATGCCTATGTTAAGTTAGACTTTCTTTGACAACATGCTAGGATTGTGGGGAGGTTGTCTGCTGGTGCTGGTGCCATAAGGCTTTTTATCTGAACCTATCTTAGGTGCCTAGTTTAGATACCATACACGGCATCTTATCTTTTACTTTGAGTTTTTCTAGGCTATGGTTAGTTGATATAACTGTAGTGAAGTCATTTTTGTTGTGGACGTGCCATATGTAATGTGCTTACATTTGATCCCAATCCTTCCTTTAGAAGATTTAGTCAAATCTACTACTTTTGTTCCTTTATGTAATTTGAGTCGTCAATAGCACTTTTTCCTCGAGACTCATTCTCCTATTCAAATGCAAGGTTGGATAACCACTTACCATTTTATACATTGAAGGACACATCTTATTGTTGAAGCACCTTTGGATACCTTGGCATTCTTATTGAATGGGTTCCATCCTGTTGTTTCATGAATGAAACTATTTTGTAAAGATGATATGGCTGGAATATCATTTATGGCCATGGATTATAACATTTGATATAGTCACAAATATGAATTATAATGCTCCCCAGGGCACGACGAGATGGTTAGAGGCGCATCAGCTAAATCTCGACGTTAAGGGTTTGATTCTCCAGTAGTGCATTTATTGGACGCCTATGGTGCTCGAAATCCTAGTGTGCTCGGCCGGGCTGGGGGCCCATTTGTTTCATGGACGGAATGTAGCATTGTACCATCTATCCCAGGATTAGTCGGATTGTAAGATTTGGATACGTGGTATAAATATAAAAAAGAATTATAACATTCAAGGGTTTAGTTTTTTCACTCTAGGAAGGACATAGGAAGCTGAAAATTTTGTATTTCATTTTATTTTAGCATTTGCACAATTTAAGAATACAATATGACATAGAATGAATTGAAAACAACACAATTCTTTATCTTTCTATTGGCAGATCCATTTCTGATTCATGCAACTTTTGAGCTGAAATTTCAAGATTACACTGTTTTCTTTCTTTCTTTTTTTCTCTTTGAAGTTTCTCCAGTTATTCTCAAGCTTTCTTGTTAATTGTTTCCGAATGCCAATTTACTGATCATAATCATATTTGTTTGATTTGTAAACTTTACTCCTTATTCAGATGACTTCGTCTGAAATAAAGTTCAAAAAGCATGTGGTGGATCCACTTGTGGCATATATGTTGTTTATGAAAAAACATTAAAAATTATTATATTGATTAAAGTTGTTTAACTTTTCTACAATGAGTATACTATTCAATCTATCTAATTGATAATTCCATATAAAAGGTACACATAACCATTCAACATAAACAGCATAGAACAATCAATATTAATCAACAATGTAATACACATAAGGTGCTTATAATTGTACACATACAAAGCAAGTGTTAGTTAACACTTTCTAGTTATGGCACCAAAAATTTACCTTGTGGAAGTGTTTCACAATCACAAGGATAATGCTTACAAGGTACAACACTAAAAATCTACCTTATAGAAGTGTTCCACTATCACAAGGACTATTCTTATATGGGTACAATATTATAAAAATAGTTATTTGATTTGGTTCTACCTAAATTTGTTCAAATCAATCACAATTTATATTTGTTAGATGTCTATATACACGACTTCGTATATTTCCACCTTGTTCTACATTTTGATGCAAACAACATATCAGGGACCTCATGTCCTATATGCCAGGCAGTCTTGTTGCAAAAGCCAAGGGAGGCACATATGAAGGCTAGTAAAACCATGTTTCAAAACTTGAAACTTCAACTTTTGAATGGTTTCTAGTTTGTTACCTTTTATGGTGAAGTTTAGTGTATGTCAGTATGTGTGTGTGTAAACATTGTTGTTTCAACTATGTCCAGCTTACCAAATGAAAACAATTCTACTCGATCTTTTTGTGCTCTTAATTGATCTGTTTTGTGTGACACGTCTTCTTTTTGCAGTGACTATCTGTTCAAACTTTTGCTTATTGGAGATTCAGGTGTTGGAAAATCATGTTTACTTCTAAGATTTGCAGTAAGATGCGACTTGCATTTTTTGCTTATTATTTATTGTATCCTATATTTCAAATATAGCAACTGATGTTGAGATCGTAGTTAAAGTTAACACTGTTGAAATCCTTCTTCTTTCTTATTTTCATTTGAGAATGTTGTTTCAAAATAATTCGCATAACAAGTCAAATCAGAGAAATCAAGTTTCATGTTGTTTTCAATGTAGTTTCTCTTCTATCAGTCAGGAAATACTTAATCGCAGGATGTTATGTGAATATACTTTTATTATTATCCAATCTGAGAATTAATGGCACTAGTTAGTCTGAATTCATGTGTGCCTAGTTTCTAGAATTTTCTCTTACTAAAATACCATTTACCTTTTACAATATGATGAACATAGTTTTATCTTATGGCAATTTCATACATACCCTTTTATAACCCACAAAATTGCATATTTTCCATTATAAAATCTAATATTGGTCATTTTCCCTAGATATATGAATCTCTCAAGTATAAATTAAGTTCATGCATCCACAATGCCCTTATCATAATCTTGATAACTATTTGGTTTCAGTGTTCTTATTTTCGTCTTCATTCAATTTTATTTTCTTTTAATTCAACCTTCATTCCATAATATTAAATAGTAGTATTTAAAAATAAATAGTAAAAATTATTGATAAGTGATTCTGTCAAAGCCAAGTCATATAATGCATAATATTAAAGGACAATATTCTCTCCCTAACTATTATATTTAATGCTATGGGTCTTTACTGATTGAAGACTCTGTAGGACTTGTTAATTTCTTTATTTTTTGTAGGATGACTCCTACTTGGAAAGTTACATCAGCACTATTGGAGTTGACTTTGTAAGCTATAGTTTTTTTTTAAAAAAATAAAACCGTTGAAATATTTGACTAGATCATCTGACAATGTCATTGTATTCTATCAGAAAATACGCACAGTTGAGCAGGATGGAAAGACCATTAAACTTCAAATTGTGAGTTTCTTTACCATTTTACTGTAATTTCTTCCAATTTAAGTTTTAATTTTCATCCAACGCCTTATGCCACTAAAAACCAGATAGTATCCTTATGTAAAACTTGAAACACCCTGATATTGAAGTGGTTTGTTTAGCATAGGTATGAATCTCAGGTGGGACTGGCCAGTCTGACCCAAAAAACCAGAACTGGATCCTAGTTCAGTCTGATTCTATGAGTGGATTTGATTTGCAATTGAATTAATCCTAGTTTGACCAGCCAGTTATGTTAAATCAGGTTTTGTCAAAGTTATAATTTTCCAACAATACTGCTTATTGCTATTTGATAATGTAGGGGTAAGACTGTCTTTCAATCATTAAAATAATTAAATCCTAACAAGTCATTCTCTTTACTGAACTGAAACACCCAAGTTCTAGGCAACTCTTCTTTCCTTCCGGGCTATTATCTTGCCAATCGCCACAAATCTCATGCCTCAGCCAAAGTGCTGCTGATTTGATTCATTTTGACAACGATGTTTTAATAGGAGGCAAATTTTTCATATCAAATATTGTTTAACTATATATATATATATATATATATATATATTATCTGAATTTTCGATCATTAAAGTTAGAAATTTTGTGCTTGAGATGTATAATTTACAAGGTATAGCTTTTGTTTGGTATTTAACGTTAATATTCAATGCTTGAGATACATGTTTTGGTTTTATCAATATTATTCTTTTAGCTTCTAAACATTAGATATATGTTTATATTTGTTAATTTTTAGATTTTCGATTTCCAATTTCCAGATATTAATTAGCTTGACTAAGTTCATTTCTAGTTCAGCATGTAATTCAACCAATTGATTCAACCCATGATTTCAAATACCGAGCCATTTTCCTCAATACTCACGGTTTTTACGTTCCAACTAGGTATCGACACCTAATTGGCATAGCATGCGCACGAGAATTTCACATGCGTCATCGCATGCATCGGGTTGCGGCGCAGTACGCGACAGAAGGAATCAATTTGATTTCTTCTTTCGATCATGAGATCAATTTAATTAGGAAAACAAAATTACATAAACAATGAAGACCTACCTAGAAGCATCAATGAGAGAGATTTGGTCAATGTCTCAATGAAGGTGATCGACAAGGGCAATCGGCTCACTAGCGGTGGCGAAGCGACGAGTCGATGAGGTGTCGATCACATTTCTACGGCAGGTACGATAGTAAATTTTCAATTTAAGTAGAGAAGAGATGTTGCGATCGGAATCGTGAGCAAAGGACGAGGGCGGACGGAAGAATTGATTGGCGAAAGGAGAATGCGATTCACGAGAGAAATAATAGGGTTTTATTAAAAATTTAAATATAACGGTTTTAATTAAAACCATTATATCGAAATAGAAGATATATTTATATGTTATAACTTATAATTACTGATATAATTATTATTATAATAGTGTTATGTTAATTTTTATAAAAAATTATATATATATAATTTCTAATTAATAACTAATTAAATAAATTGTTAATTATCTAATATAATTATAATATATAAATTTATTTTTATTATAAATAAAATATTTTAAATTTTAAATTCATATTTGTAATTTATTAAAAATGAAATTAAAATTATATACATAAATATACAACAATAACAACCAAGCCTTATCCCATTAGATGAGATCAACTATATGGATTTTTTTTATGTTATTGAGCTCTATTTCTTACTATATCATTATCTATATTTAAATAAATTTTATTTTGTTTTATTGTTGCTAATCAAGTCTTTTTTTTTATCTTTCTCTTTCTTGTTGGATACGTGTTTGTCATAATTTTACATCGCCTAATTGAAGCATTTATTGGTTGTCTAAGTACATGTCCGTACCATCTTAAACGTATCTTTCAGAGTTTTCCCTCAATAGATGTAATTTTGATTTTTTCTCTAATATTCTCATTTCTCATTCTGTCTATCCCCGTATATGTACACATCCATCTTACTATCCTCATTTCTGCAACTCTCATCTTTTGTTCATGTGCTCGAGTCTTAACCCAATATTCAGTTCCATATAACATAGCAGGTCTAATTGTAGTTTTATAGAATTTTCCTTAAGTTTTAGGGTTACTTTACGATCATATAAAACACCTGACGTTCTCCTCCATTTAACCATCTTGCTTATATTTTATGTAAGACATCTCTCTCAATCCCTCCATTATTTTGCAAAAATGATCTTAAATATTTAAAGCTCTTAGTTTCGGGTGACTCATCATCTCCTATCTTAACAATTGTCTTATTACATCTAATATTGCTAAACTTAAATTTCATATATTCTGTTTGTATTCTACTAAGCCTACAATCTTTCCCGTCTAGTGTTTCCCCCAAGATTTTAGTTTACCATTTATTCCTTCACGTGTTTCATCTATCAAAATAATATAATTTGTAAATAATATGCACCACGATACTATGTTTTGAATGTGTGTAGTGGTTCGACCATAATTAATATAAAAAGTTAAGTACTTAGAGTTAATCCTTGATGTAACTTTATCTTTATTGGAAATATTTCAGTTACTCCGCCTGAAGTCTTTAGCCTGGTCGTTACATTCACGTACATATCCTTAATTAGTTTAATATATGTTACGCTCAAGGTTTAAAATTTCAACCCGTGTCGAGATTTCGGTTTAAGATTGGAACGATACGATTTCGGTATTTTTTATTTATCTATAATAATTATAAGATAAATATGTTTATGGTGTATATAAAAATAAGCTGTATATTGATTTATTATAAGTTCTCAATTTTTGAATAATTTAATATTGTTAGAAAAAATAATTAAAAATAATTTTATTTAAATAGAATTGATATATCAATAATTCAAATTAAAATGAAAATATCTATAACAGTAATAATAATAAAAAGTATATAAATTAATACAAGATATTACTTTATATTACTAATAATTATATAAATAAATTATATAAAAAAATATCAAGTAAAAAAAATTTAAAAATAAAAAATTATATCAAAATATAAATATAATTTATTAGAATTTTTTAAATTTTTAAAGAATTTTTTAAAAATTTAAATGAAATTTAAAATAATAAAAAAATATTAGAATATAAATAAGAATTATTATATTTTTTAAAATTATTAAATCAAATTTAAAATATTATTTTTTCAGAATATTAATTAATAATATTTATTAAATTTATTTTAATTTTAAATATATTTTTTATATATTTTATTAAGATAATTTAATTAGAGTTTATAAAAGGCTCTTCGAAATATCACACATTCTCCTTAAGAATTATTTAAATTAATTAAATAAAATAAATAATTATTGAAAATGAAAAAAAAACCCACGGGACGCAGTTAGAGGCGTCACAGGTCGTCGTCGGAAGTGTCCCGCGTCTCCTCCGCCGTCGACGGAGGCGTCCCGCGTCTCCTCCGGCGTCGTCGAGACAGGGACACCTCCTTTGCCGGGCTTGACTGCTCGGCGGAACGGTAAAAATCATCCATGCTGGGCAACACGGAACGACATTTCATACCTTGGTTTCATTACCACTTCTCTTTTCTGGATTTCTCTATATAATTTCTCTTAGTACTCTATTATAAGCTTTTTCTAAGTCACTGAATACCATGTGTAGATTTTATATTTGCTCTTGATATTTTTCAATTAATTATCTAAGAAGATGTATATCTTCTATTATCGACCTTACAGGCATGAATCCAAATTGATTTTCGGTGGTCTTCTTAATTTGTTTTCTATTACTTTTTCCTAAAGTTCATGGTATGACTCATTAGTTTAATACCCTTATAGTTTGCACAATTTTGTACGTCTTCCGTATTCTTATATAAGGGAACTAGAGTACTTACCCTCTATTGATTAGACGTTTTTTTCGTTTTCAATATCATGTTAAATAATTTTATAAGTCATTCAATACCTTATTTCTCTACCCATTTCCATATCTATATTAGAATATCATCTAGTCTAGCGACTTTTTCATTGAGCATCCTATTTAAAACTTGTTCTACTTTAAAACTTTGAATTTTACGATAAAAAATTAAATTTCTATACTTATTTGACCTACTTAAATTACCTAAGTTAAGTTAATTAAAATACCTCTTCCACTGCTCTTTTATTTCTCCATTGTTTACTAGTACCCTATTATATTTATTTTTAATACATTTTATTTGGATATTCAATAAATGTCGCTTTCCTCATCTTTTATATTTAATTTTTGATTTAATCGTTCAAAAGTTTTATTTTTTTTATTATTCACTACTTTCTTAGCCTCTTTCTTCGTTATTGTATATTTTTTAAAATTTTTCTCGTTCTTGTAAATATATAATTCCTTATAAGATCATTTTTCCTTTACTTTCTCTTGTACTTTCTCATTCCACTATCAAGATTCCTTATTTAGTGGTGCATGTCTTTTTGACTTATCGAATACACTCCTAACTACTATTTTCAACTTTGATATCATTTTATCTCATGTCGCATTAGAGTCACCATATATTTCACCTAATACTCGTACTTTTTCCTTTTTCTTAAATATATTTTGCTTTCATTCTTTAACTTTCACCACTTAATTCTAGGAGTTGTATATATTCTCTCTATTGATATTATGTTTGAGGCGTATATCCATATATTACTAACTTATGTTGAGTAGTTAAGTTTTCTTCAGTGATGACCTGATTACAAATTTTTCTATCCTTCTTCCTAATCACAAGAAAGTTAATTTATGATTTATTATTCTTACTTTTGAACGTGACTAAGTGTTCTTCTTTTTTCTGAAAAAAATGTATTAGCTAATATAAGGTTATATGCTATCGCAAAATCTAATGTAGTTTTCCCTTTTTCACTTCTCGTTCCAAACTCATAACTTCTATGTACCCTCTTATATTCATTTTTTATTCCGACATGTTCATTTAAATCACCTCCTATTAAAATCATTTCATTTGGAGGAATGTTTTGTACTCATAACTTAAAACTCAAGTTTTTTTATCATCTTTCCGTTTATCCATTTTATCTCTTATATGCACAAAATATCAATTCTTCTCCTAATCATCGTATCTACTACTTCCATTGATTTACGAGTGAGGGTTCTTATGTTTCATGTTCCAAATTTTAGACTATTAGTTTCCTATCATATTTGTTTTTATCCAACTTATGGTGTGAGAACTCTTGCCTCATGAGATGTATCGGTCTTTGCCGATACATACAGTTGAATTTTGCAACGTGAACTCTTGCATATCTAGCACTACATCTGAGTTCTGGAGATGTAACGGTCTTTGCCGAGACGTTATAGTCGGACCCTGCAATGCGTTCCTTGGAACAACATAGCATTAATACAAACAATAGTTTAATGAATTCATTTATTGAACATTTACTATAGTTTTAACGCTGACCGACAACCTAACACAACCCTCTTTTATTCGGGCTTAGGATGGGCCATGACTGGTTCGTCATGGGCAGAGTTAAAATTATATACATAAATATGTAATATATTATTTAAAATATATATAATTTCTAATTAATTATTATAATTTATAATTAACTAATATAATTATTACATATAAATTCATATTTTTATTGTTTTTTTATTAAAAATATTAAAAATAAAAATATTTTAATTAGAAATTTTGATTTTATATTTGTAATTTATTCAAAACTAAATCTTAAATTAATTTTATAATTTAAAATAGTTTAAAATTTTAAAATAATTTTAAAAATCTATAAATTATTTTAAAATTTTATAAATAATTTTAAAATTAAAATAAATTTGAATCGTTTAAATAAATTTAATTTTTGAATGTAATATAAATTATAGTATTTAATATTATATAGAATATTTATAAAGAGAATTATATAAAGTATAGTATAATATAAATTGCTGGCCAATTCCCTTCATAATATATATCAGTTGGAGTTTTTCAAAATTAATTAATTTTGGGTATTTTTCATGCAATTGAAGTTTACATCCCTTTATCCATCTTTAATTTTCTAATTTATTCCTTAATATTCTCTTAAGTAAATTAACTTAAATTAGTCAAATATTAGCCATTTGATCATTTATGACCTAAAATTCATTTACGAATGTTATAGCTTACTTGCATTTTATTTTCGCTTATTTTATGCATAATTTTAATCATTTTTTGCTATTTTTTCACATTTTATGGTTAAACTATAATTTATTTTTTCATCCGATTCACGTCACTCCTTTTGGTATTAGTAAGGTATTGTATTATGATGTATCAATTTTAATTTGAGTTTTTCATATATCAATTTTCTTTAAAGAAAAATACATTTACTTATTTTTGCTTAACATGTATATTTAAAAATTAAAAACGACCAAAATTATATCGGTACGATATGATACCGAAACCGTATCGTTGTTGTTCGAATCCAAAACTTGCATGGTTTGAAATTTTAAACCTTGAATGAACCAATGACTCAGCTTTCCTGGTTTGATTCTCATAGCTATGGTTTGTTCAATAGGCTTGTGGAGATCACATCACTGGTATAGTCAAGTGTGAATCTTTTAGAAGCAGAGTTCCTTTTCGCTGGGGTTCTAAAGATAAATGAATTGAGTAATGCTAATTGCAAAGCATTTAGTTGTTATTACCCTTTAAATGCAAGAATTATTTCATTAATTTTTTTATGAAATGTTTTTTTCATTAATGATCAGCCAATAATGAGATGATGCTTTTGTGGCATCGCAGTGGGATACTGCTGGGCAAGAGCGCTTCAGAACCATCACAAGCAGCTATTATCGAGGTGCTCATGGCATCATTGTAAGTCTAAAGTTAAAATTAATTTCATGATTTCGTAGCCTATTAATCTTATTAACAAGCTTGTTCATAAACTCTGACTTTTGTAGGTGGTGTATGATGTGACAGACCAGGAGAGCTTTAATAATGTGAAGACTTGGCTAAATGAGATTGACCGATACGCAAGCGATAATGTGAACAAGCTTCTGGTGGGCAACAAGAATGATCTTACTGCAAAAAGAGCTGTATCATATGAGACAGCCAAGGTAATTTATTTTCCTGGATATTCCAAACCTGTTTGATTATAATTTCCCACATTTTAATCAATAAATTGGATCTGCTGCAGCATAGGGATTAGTAAATTTTTACTATGTAATGCCATAATTTTCATTTCCGACAATATAGGCATTTGCTGATGAGATTGGTATTCCTTTCATGGAGACTAGTGCGAAAGATGCTACCAATGTTGAGCAGGCGTTCATGGCCATGACTGCTGCCATCAAGAATAGGTATCTCTTCACCAACTAATACAAAGCTGGCTTCCTTCTATTATTTTACTGATTGTTTGAGAATGTATTCAATTGTGTGCAGGATGGCCAACCAACCAGCCAGCAACAATGCAAGGCCGCCAACAGTACAAATCCGTGGACAACCTGTAACCCAGAAGAGCACCTGCTGCTCTTCCTGAGAATTTTACGATTCTTGTAAAAACTACCTGTTACTCTGATACAATGCCCTGCCCTGTGTTACGTTCATTGCAAGTTTGACGCATTGATTCATACCTTACTAGTCATTTAGTTGTACAAATTGAATATTTCTATTATAATGTCTGATATTCCCGTACGAATTTGGCGTACAACTTGGTCAAGTCCCATGTAAGACATGCTTGGAAACAATGTTTTAAAAGTGTTATGCCCGTGTAGGATTGATATACAATGTGATTGATGAGGGTGGGGTGCGGGTAACGTAGGCCTGTACCTTGGAAGAATGCCACAGTTTGCAACCGTCAATCATAAGCCTCATGGAACAAATCAGCCTCTTGAAAAGATGAAAAGAAAAAAACTGGGATTTCAGCTAGTCAATTAAACTTATAAACTTAATAATTCTAGGTTTTGTTACTGGAGAATTTATTGGCAAGAATGATGTTTTTATAATCTATGTAAACATGTCTAATTACTTGCATAACTTTGCTCGCATTGAGTAGATCAAATCATGTAATTAATTTAAGCAGCTATGGGTCAGTTGGTAATCAAACACTTGAATGGACATTGTGGAGTCTTAGCAGAGTCCGAATGATTATGTACCGAAGAGCATTTCGTCAAAAGCGTAAGCTGATTTGATTTGTCGTGCTTTTGTATTTTATTGGTTGAGAACAGCGGAGTCTTTTAGACCGGCCCCTGCATGAGCATGCCAATTTCGTACCTGGTTAGACTTCGAGCCGATTTGTCCCAGTGGAATCATTCCCTAAAAACGTGAAAATTATTAAAGAAATTAAAAGGATGTTGTATTTCTTTAAAAAAATTATTAAAGATGTATTTCATTTTGATATTTTATCAAAAGACGCTCCATTTCATCAATAACTCATGTATAATGATTTAATTATCCATTTCATCAATAACTCATGTATAATGATTTAATTATTTTCCATATTTCGTATATATTTCTACTTAAATTCTGAAGAGTAGTTATTACAACATGATCATGATAAATGAATATGTTAAATCTCTATGGTAATAACTATAATTTTAAAACTACTATAACTCACACTTATTCTAGAAAATATAAGCAGAAAATAATAATAAAAATAATGTAATAAAGAATAATTGGATAATATGAGTTACCAGTGGAGCGAAATGCCTTTTAAGAAAAAAAAAAAAAAACTCAAATAGCAGATGTTTTTGATGATTTCAAAAACTAAGGACGCCCTTTGTCTTTTGTCCAAGTATTAATTATGTCATAAATCATTTTGGCAATTTATCAATATCCTTATAAATTAATTAAACCAAACTCAGTGTTCCACTTTAAAATTTTATTTATATTTATTTAATAATAAAATATACATAAAAAATAAATAAATTAAAACCCTAGTAAATAATTTATAAATAAATATATTTATTAATTTAATTATAATATTTTAATTTTTTATGTAAATGTATACAATTTATATTATTTTTATAATTTAAAATTATTTATAATATATTAAAAATAATATAAATTTTATAAATTAAATTAATATTTAATTAATTTAAATTTTTTTTGACATGATCTTAATAAAATTTTTAATAAACAAGCTAGTAAAGTTAAGTTTTGTAATAAAAGTGGAGTCTGTCATCGCAGCAGTCGGCTCCATAATTATATATGAAAAGATAAATCGAAAAACTATGATTGACCGCTATGGGAGATAGTAAACAAATTAACTTGAACATAAGTTAAGATCGGCTCAATTACACTATATTTATTAGTCTCTACTTAATTTGTAAGATTATTCAAACTGTGTACCATACTTATACTTTGATATTAATTAAAGCGCCCACAAATACTCCTTTGCTCAAATTGCTCGTCTCGAACCATTTCTAGCCAAACCACTCTTCACCGCCAGAAGCACTAAACAACTCCTATACACACAAACTATGTAAAGGGGTGCTCAATGAGCCTTATAGTGAAAATTACTTTCCAAACCTTCATTAACAACCCATTTCTCTTCATAATCAATAAGTTTCTCTAATTCTTCTATCATCAACGATCTCTCAAGCTAGTAAAATGTCAAGTGGTTGGTAGAACACAAGGTTTTAATTTCTTTAAATATGTTTGTCGACCCATAGGTTTTTCCCATTCCGCATAGTAATTGCTCATGTAAGTCTTCAAGGTGTCCTACGAGCAAATTTGTGGTCGTGCAATTGTGCCTCAGATGGTTGAGTTCAATTAAGTGATGTTGAGAGATTATAGGTGTAATTATACTCAAGTGAGATCAATCAAGCAGTTTTCAAGGGTTTAAATTAGTTAATGTTGCTTGCCAAGTAAGTAAAGATTGTTGGTATAATCGTCCTCGAGTCAAGGTTGACCAATTTGACTAAGTTTAGTTGGCTCGAGCTTGAGTTTCGATATTTAACAATATGTGAGAGAGAAGTCAAGTTAGTCAAGGGAGGACCAAATACTTGTCTATGAAAGTCCTTACTGAAGGTTAGACAACGGAAAGTTCTAACTGAAGGTTAGGCAACAGGAAGTCCTAATTAGATGTTAGACAATAAAATCCAAACTGTAATTTAGGCAATGAGAAATCCTAGTGGAGTTAAGCAGTGAAGACCTAGTTGGGAACTAGGCAATGGAAGTCCTATCGGACCAAGACAGTGAAGACCTACTTGAGAACTAGGCAATGGAAGTCCTAGCGGGGCTAGGCAAGGAAAAAGCCCAAGTGGGTCAAAAGTTGACCAAACACTTGGTGAAGAAGCCCTGGCAAGTCAAGAGTGACCGGATGCTAGACAACGGGAAGTCCGAACAGGTCACAGATAACTGAATGTTGGGCAATAAAAGTCCTGGTAGGTTGAGGTCAACTAGATAACTGGCAAGATGTGATTTCAGCCTCGGAAAAGTTAAAATTATGATCAGTAATCGATTTCCAATGAGTGGAATCGATTGATAAACCCTAAACTAGATCTTAGGGTTTTGATGCTTGAATCAGTTGAGCAGTGCCTATCACTCAGGGTGATCAATTGTTAGGAGATACAATTCGAACAGAAGGTGTTGAATCAATTAGGTAGCTTGCCTAATTGATAGGGAACTATTCTAATAGATTAGGCTAATTGCCTAATCGATTAGGGGCTATTTTCATAGAACACAGAAAGGTGATGAATCGATGAGACTAATCGATTTAACATAACTTAATCGATTAGGGTAATTGGTTGGGAGATTTGTTGTGACAACACAGAAGGTGTTGGAATTTATTGGACAATTGATTAAGGTCAAACCAATCGATTAGGGTAATCAGTTGAGGGCCTTTTCGTGATAGCACAAAAAGCCTTGGAATTGATTGGAGCAATCAATTGAGGTTTTTAATCGATTGATATGGTTCACCAATCTATTAAGCATTAAAAAAAGAGTCATTCTGTAGGTTTTTGAATGATCATCTAACGTGGCAATCGATTAGGGGTAAGCCTAATCGATTAGGAGACATTGAAATAACCCTAAAAAAGGAGTTTCACAAAGATTTGAAGCTACACTTGTTCACGCCAGTTCTTGAGGGTTGGAGGAGTATAAAGAGCCATTGGTTTGTGTTTAATCCCATGTTCAACACATAACAAAAGGTGATATATATTCACTGGCTCAATCACTTCTAATTACCACTTTAATCTTTTTATTAAGTTGTTTTCAACCGTATCCTTATAGAGAACAAATTTTTATATAGCTTTATCCTTACTTTTGAATAGATACACATAGTAATAGTTTATATTATTATCTAAAAAGTGATGAAGTAGTTATTCCATCACGTGATGGAGTACCTTTTAGGTCGCAAACGTTGGTGTGGATTAGGTCTTGTATTTCTTTGCTTCTTTCAACGTATTTAAAGGATGACCTTATAATTTTTACTTCAACACAAGTCTTACACTTGTGTTTGTACTCAAAGTAGAATATAGGTATGCTTTGCATGTTAATTAATTTATCCATCATAGTTAACATGTTCTAGTCTACCATATCACAAAATGAAAGATTCAAGCATATACACAGAAGATCTTTCATTTTTATTTATTTTAGGTTAAATGACTATTCAATTAAGCTTAAGTAGCACATCATTTTATATAGACCTTTCCTATAAACATTCCATATTTGGATAACAAAACTCTATCTGACTCAAAAATAATCCCAAACCCATGCATGTTGAGAAGCGATCCGGATACTAGATTCTTTTGAATCACTTAAACATATAACACCTTTTTCAGAGTGAGCTCCTTACCCAAAGTTATCTTTAGCATTATTTTCCCTTGGCCCTTTATGTGCGAGGTTATTGAATTCTACAGGAATAGTTTTCTCTATCTTTAACTTCTTTAAAATTATAGAGAAGCTCTTTGTTGTAGTAGACATATCTGGTGGTACTGTAACGATCCACCATTGACAAGGGTTTGAACCTACCAGGTTTACTTGAGATACCACAACACAGAAGTCCATGTCTAGTTCCTCACTTTAGAAACTATCTGGAGTACTCATGATGCCTCGGTAACAACTCTTAGAATCTCTTCCTAATTTCAGTCTTGTCATTCTTCACTTAAAATTTCTTCTTAATTTCAATCTTGTCATCTTATTTTCTTATATATTGTTTATTTTCTTATACTTAGTTAGCCAATATAACTCTGAACGCAAAACCTTCTTAGTCATACGTTGAGGACCCAAATGTCCTTCACATACAAGGGATTGACAAAAACATAGTGTAGATTGAAATTCATCATCGGGAACACACTTTTAACTACTTTATCACGATAAAATTTTCATAGATAAGGGTCATCCCATGCATAGTATTTTGCATCACTTTTCAATTTTCTACTATGAGCTCATGTAAAATGTATAGGGAAAACATGTAGAACAAAGTAGTTAACAAGGTTGGCATACCATGACATCTTACTTTATAGTTGTAAACGTTGCTCATTAGAAAATGAATTTGCAATCAGTGTGGGGTATGCATCTCTCTCGATCCTACTTAAATGATATGCCACCAAGTTCTCCTTTCCACTCCTATCGCATATCTCCATGTCAAATTCTCAGAGCAGAAGCATCCAGCAAATCAATCTTGGCATTGCATCTAGGTCTTCAAATGAACTTGATAGTCTCATGGTCATAAAAGATGATCACATGAGAACACAACAAATAAGATTGAAATTTATCTATGCAAAAATAATAGCCAAAAGTTCTTTTTCTATTGTCGTATAATTGGCATGAGCATAATCTAATATTTTTTAGGCATAACAAATGACATGAGGTGCTCCATCAACTCTCTATGCCAAAACTACTCCCATTGTGTGTTAGTGTATACCCTAAGAGCCAATCAAGAGTTGATTGACTTAGTATATATTGTATCATATTTTATTAATAAAAGACAAAAGTTATGGTTATTATATTTACTTCAGATCTATGCCAGATGAATAATTATAATATCCTAGGGTAGTAGGTTCTAATTTACAGCATATCAATTGGTTGAATTGATAGTGAAAGGTTGCATATATATATAGAACACTACTCTAAACTATTCCTAGTAAAGTACTAATATACAAGCTCAATATTGGTGTATTGAGACTAGTATGTAGGCCAATTAATGACTTAATCTCATAAGTCATGGATATAAGATATCAAGTTGACACATAAGTATATATTAGAGAATATGTACTGAATTGACCCGCCATAAGAATATTTCATTGATCATTATATGAGTGTCATAAATATTCTCATAATGACTATTGGTATGAATAGTCCTTAGACCTGAAATAACTACGGTTCCTTATATAAGGAGTTGTGTACTTTGGTATTGGCAAACGTCACCTGTAATAAGGTGGGCTATAAAGTCTATCACTGAATATGTAATAAGTTATACGGAGGGATGTGAGTGATGTAGATGAGATCTATCCCTTCCATATGACAAAAGTGATATTTGTGGGCCCCTTGATTAAGTAGGACTACTAAAATGCATGGTCATGCTCAAATGAGTCAATATGAGATATTGAGCTCATTTGGTTAAGTGAGACTACTTGGAGATCAATAAACACAAAGATTGATAAGAGAATGACACAATCTATGTCTCATCGATCAAACTAGATATCGAGAATAGAAGGACCAAGTCATACAATATAATAGACACAGAAAGGTTAGGTCGGATCTCGACATTCTTGTCACTTGAGTAGCAATGATGCATTGCTAAATATCACACTCATTGCTTATGTATCTAAAATATTGTTTTAGATTCATTGTCAATGTTACAAGAGCCTATTGAATTACACATAAAGAATATGTTGATTTGGAGATAGGTAAATTTTAGTTTGACTAAAATATGATGAACCATTGAGTTGTTGGATTGAAACTAACGGAAGTAGACTCATTGGGTTAGACTCAAATGAATCCATCCATTGGATGAGTTTAACTCAAATTAGACTCATTAAGTTAGACTCAATTGAATCCACTCATTAAATAAGAATAATGATGATTAATCATGCATTAATGAGAGGAAGACCAAAGGGCAAAAACCCTTTATATTCATTGGATGAATATAAAAGGTTTTTGGCATTGCATTTTGGTAATGATTATTGCATCTTCTTCTTCCTCCTATTCTTCTTCCCTTGTCCAAAACTTGAGTTGTTGCTAGCACAATAAAGGTTGTTTCTTCTCCAAGTAGTGAGTTCATGAGATGGACGGGAAACGTATTCGTGTGGATACCAAAGAGATGTGAACATTCTAATCGTTCTAAGATCTGCATCTGAATCAAAGTTGCTATCGGGAGTACCGTTCACGCAACAAAGGTAACTCAACTATGTGATAGAGTAGCAAGAATGAGTATATTATATTCGCATGGATCTCTAGAGGAGTTCTTTTTCCACTACATTATGTATTATTTTATGTATAAGATCCCTACACTGTGTAGTTTAAAGCATCACACATCAACTCGAATGGGAGAGTCCAATCTAGTGGTTTGATGATCGGAGTTAAAATAAGAGCCTCCTTCAGTTGATAAATTGTATCCTTGCAATTTTGATCAAAGTTGAACTCAACATCCTTCTATAATAAATGATAAAGTGGAAGGATAATCTTACTAAAATCTTGAATGAAACACTTGTAACATTCTAAATGTCATAGGAAAGAGTGCACTTTCCACACACATGTGAGATAAGATAGAGAAGAAATAATATCAATTTTAACGTGATCTAATTTAATACCCTTCTGAGAAATTATATGACCTAAAATTATGTCACACTCAACCATGAAATGATATTTTTCAAAATTTAACACTTGGTTATTCTCTACACAATGATACAAAACTTAAGATACCCTATCTAAATAAGCATCAAATGACGAGCCATAAACAGTGTCCATAGACACTTCCATGCAATGCTCTAAAAGATTAGCAAAGATGCTTATCATACATCGCTAGAAAGTACTTGGAGCGTTACAAAGTCCAAATGGCATCCATCTATATGCAAATGTTCCGAAGGGGCACATAAAGGTCATCTTCTCTTGATCCTCTGGAGCAATGTGAATATGGAAGTACCTCATATAAACATCCAAGAAGTAGTAATGTGATCTACCCGCTAGCTTCTCCAATATCTGATCAATAAAAGACAATGGGCAGTAGCCTTTCCTCATAGCTTGGTTCAGCTTCCGGTAATCAATACAGACTCTCCAGCTACTTTGTACTCGTGTGAGAATCAATGCATTCCTTTTGTTTACCACCACAGTAACACTGGACTTCTTGGGAACCATCTACATTGGACTCACCCACTTATTATCTAAAATAAGATGTATGATACCAGCTTGTAAAAGCTTCTTTACCTCCTTCTTTACTACATTCAAAATAAGTGGGTTGAGTCTCCTCTATGGTTGTCTCACTAGCTTCACATCATCTTTTAAGAAAATTTGGTGCATGTAAATAAAAGGATTGATACCGAATATTTCAACAATTGTCCATTTGATAAGTTCTTACAGTAGAGTAGTTTATATGAAAGGAAGAATGGATAAAGACGAGTCATCTTTAAGGGGGCATCCTTAGGGGTTGATCTAACTAAGAGATTTATACAAATTTTGAAGTCAATATCAGACAGTCAAGTGACTATCAACACTTAAATTTCATAATATTATTGTTTACTATGCTAAAGTTGCGTACAATGAATCCTTCCCCGGGACCCCGCATAGCGGAAGTTTTATGTACTGGGCTACCCTTTTTTTACTATGCTAAGCTATATTTATAGGATTTGTAGACCAATAGGTTGGATCAATAGATTGAACATGTTCGATAGACTGAACAATAATGTGTCAACTAAGTCCTAATATAACATTCGATGTAGAGGGGTGAATATTGCTTATCTTTCTTTCATGGTTTTTCATAAACTCGAGAGATTGCAGTGGAAATAAAAACAAAACTAACACAGTTTCTTTTTTACTCACTACAAGAAAATTGGGATTTAACAACACTTAAAAGACAACATTATTTTTAAAAAGCGTTGTCTTTTTTTTTATAATACTTTTAATTAAAAGCATTGTCTATGTTTAATATTTCTTATTAATGCTTTTTCACTTATTTATTGATATTTTTATTGGGTTAAAGATAATACTTTTCAAGAAAACGTTGTCTATCATCATATTTTTAGTATATGTTACAATGATTCCCCTCCCTCAAAATTACTCGAAAACCTAGCCTCTACAACTATCTCCACCAAAAGTCCATGAAAAATGCATCTTTGCCAAAACCCTCCTCCGCGTCGCCCTCACTATCCTCCTCCGCCACTCCTCCAGAAGGAGCTCGAACGCTGCTCAGGAGAGCCACTCAGGCACAGCTTCAAGGAATTCATATCCATTCGGAGCGATCGCGAAGAGGAGGGTGGGAATGGGATGAAGCTGGAAGCAGATTGCAAGGAAAAGACACGCTAGATGAGCTCCGCCCAACTGGAGCCCTAATTCTACTACCAACGACAAGGTCGACAATGATGGCAAAAGCATTGCGGATGAGGTATGAAAGAAGAATCTTGAGCGGTGTTTTCTCTGATTTGATGTTTTTTTAACAGATAAATAATTTAGTTTTGGTTACAAAGAAATGAAAAGCCTAATCTCACGGAGGAGAAGGAGATCGATTGCTCGGAGTCAAAAAGCTACCATTTTACGACCGGATTCTTTCCTTTTAAGAGCTCAAAGGAGGCGTCGAAGCCCTCAATGACACCATGTGATCTCTCTCTTCTATCACTCCGACCGTCAAGGTGTTGCCTTCCCCATCTCTTCGACGGCCGACGAACACTCTGACAATGGCTCCGCCGCCAAGCACTCTGACAGCGCTAAACCAGTATCTGACGATGCACACCTTAGCTTGCAATTGCAGCATCCTCCAAGGATGATGAGGCGTTGTTGGGCGTCAAAACTGCTTCGCCGCATTAAGATCACAGGATCAAGGAGTATAAATAATGGTTGTCTAGATTCATTTACCTGACCAAGATGGAGCTTGATAATTTATTGTCGGAACCACATTCTGTTTGACATACTTGAGGGATTTTGATCCGACCAGATAATTGTGAAGAACCTTTATGACCTAATAGGTATGGAAAACTGAGTTTATTTCATTAGGGGATGATCAATCTTATTGAAGTTGGTGCTTTTGTCTTATCTCTGATTCCATTTTATTGCTGAGAATGTATCATTAGAGGATCACTTTATCTATCTCAATATATCTTTGTATTTTATGGTTAATTCTTTTGCAGGAGACTTTGCACATGCACCATGAAAAAATTGATGATCTAGAGGCTTCCTTGATTGGGTACGAGGCAAAAGAAACTAGTGATGAAAAAGAAACTATGGTACGTGGAAGCTAAGCAAAGCTTGATTAGGAATTGGCAGATTTCTGCAATCACTGTTTATTGTGTCTTTGCTCTTCAAGACATGACATACTCTGAGGTAGCATGATTTTTATGAATATCTATTTATCTATTCTTTTTAAAGGTTATCATTCTTGTGATGCACGGAACACATTGTTCTATTAATAAAAGTATGAAACATACACATGTAATGATTAATCTAGTTAGAGAAAGAAAACATACTAAGAACACAAAGTATGTTAAGTGGAATATATGGAAAACTTTGACAAATATGCAAAATAATGTTATCATAAATCATGGGACGCAATAAATAGCAATTGTTTTAGAGTAAAAACAATTAGTTCACATGCATTTTTCTTTTAGAAAAAAATACTTGCTCTTCAAAATATAATTCTTGCTAATATTAATTGTGATGTATGATAAATAAGGAGTTAGCATGAGGAAGTTATCATTTATGTTTCTCAAACTATAGTATGATGCAAATACTATAACATTTCAGATTTTCTTTTTATGGGTAGTGAGCAACAAAAGATTTGGTGGTTTGAACTTTTCATCTAAAGATGTTGGTTGAAGTGCTTGCAATCTCAGGTAAATATGTCTGTGCATCTAGAACTCTAGAAGGCATTGTAATATGGTCATAATTGATCATTAAATTGAACTACATGTGCAGTTAACTGAAAGGCTCTACATTAGCTGGAATAGTTGCATCATATTTCATCAATAACCTAAATATGCTAATTTGTTATTTTCAATTTAGAATTTACATACCACTTGCTAAAAGTGAGAGTGGTCCATGTAATTATGTTACTCAAAACATTAACTATTGGGTGATAGATAGATTTTATTCAGAGTCAGTGGTGACTAGTTAAAATAAGAATGCTTTCTTCCCATGTATAATCACCACACGATTATATATGGTGAGTTAAGATATCACTCCTTTGAATAATTAATAGAATCGCCCAATTAATTGTATTTTAAAAAAGACAACGCTTTGTCATCAGCAAGGTATTTACTTTCCCTATATTTGCCTTTATGTTTAGTTGGTAGTTTTATTTCAGTTGACTCTATTTTTATGCATCAATTTCTTGACTTTTTTAGAATAAGGTTTTCTTTGATGATAGAAGTTGAGATTGTGGAAATTTCACATGTCGTTTGCTTATTCCTGTTGCCTTTCATTAAATGTTGAGATTGCGGAAATTTTATATGCAGGGCCTTTTCAGATATTTTGAAGGTGAATAGAGGTATTCAGGAACTCCAGCTAAACAGCTAGGGTATGGATGATTACAGGAGCAACAACTACATGCTATGTGGCACTGCATTCGAACCTCAGGGGTGTGACTGGGAAGTACTTCGACGAAGAACTATCAAGACGGCTTTAAGATTTAAGCGAGAAGATGGTTAAAGCCAATAAATAAAGAACATTCAAGTCAAGATAAGTAACATCTATCAAGATCCTTTAAGTTCATATAATAAGATGTAGTCGATGGGAGCAGCTTTGAATGTCGCCTAATTAAAATTTCTTTGTATGCGAGTAATTATGTTTGTTATAGAAGTGTAAGGATGATAATTTGTATATTTATCTTGGTTGTTTATTTAATAATATGTTGTTGATTGAAGTAGATTCATTTTCATTTATCTTTTATTTATTTTTGGTATTAAAAGATAATACTTTAAAACCTCTTGTCTTTTGCTAAAAAAGATAACGTTTTTTTATGAGTTGTGAAACTGTTGTCTTTGCTAAAAAAGACAATGCTTTTTTATGCGTTGTCTTTAAAAAAAATAATGTTTTTTATGTGTTGTCTTTAAAAAAGACAACGCTTTTTATGCGTTGTCTTTACAAAAAATGACAACGCTTTTAAAGCGTTGCAAAAGCATTATTTTTACTACAAATGACAATGCTTTTAAAGCGTTGTCTTTGAGCAGACTTCTAACAACAATGCTTTTAACAATGATTTTTCAGCTACATAGATAGTGCTTTTAAGGTGTTGTCTATCAGTTTTTTTTTTGTAGTGACTTGGTTCATAGCCCGGTGAATGCTAGTCCATGGCTCATGATTGTTGATTGTTTTTGATGGAAAATTCACTATCAATCCATCAATTACAAAAGATTAGGTTCGATAACAAATTTACCGTCCTTATAAAACACAGTATGAATATGATGAATGAAAAAAAATACACTAAGTATACTGACAATATTAAGATGTGGACTATTGTGCATTTGTCGGAGTAGTGTCTTAGTGTATCATTGTAGCATTGGTGTTTTAAGAGTGAGATAGCAGTTGGAGCACTTGGAAGCTTGATTAAAAAAGTTGTTCTGAGCTCCTGGTTGAAGGTGCTTTTTATAAGCCATTCCAGGCACCTAGACTGGTCGAAGGTACCTCCACTAAGGCCTATTTGATCGCCATTCATCGTTAAGTTATCCACTTCTAGGCGTTTGGACCATCCTAGGGTGCCTGGATCACTGACGTGGCCACACTAGGTCGAAGCTTAATCTGTATCAACTCTATCCCATCTAGGGGACCTGGAACACTCTCGAACACCTAGAAGCTGACGTGTACCAGCTAACCAAGACATCCCAACTCAATTGCTCATGTAGCTAGATTCGAGCCTTCTTGGGCCCTTGGATCCATTTGGTCGCCTAGACCTCCAGGCACATAGATTCCGCCTAGACCTCCAGGCACATAGATTCCTACCGGGTACCTGGAATGTCCTAACTTTGGCCACCTTCTTATATTATAGAGTTAACACAATATGCATAATAATAATATAAAGGTATAATTAATTTGATAGTCTTGGGGCTATCTGTATGATCGAAAAGAATTTTAGATATCTCCACAATGACATGATATTGTCCACTTTGGGCCTATGCCCTCATGACTTTGCTCTTAGGCTCTCCCCAAAAGGCCTCATGCCAATGGAGATATCTTTCTCTTTATAAACCCTTGATCTTTCCCATGTGTTTTCAATGTGGGACTATATTTGCAACCTTGCAACCCCAATAATCCCCCCTCAAACAAAGGACTACCAGGTCTTCCTGCCCCTCGGTCAACTCGACCTACTAGGACTTTTATGCCTAGCCGTAAGTAGGACTTCCTGCCTGGTGTCTGGTCCTCTTGATCCGAACAAAGAAGCCCACACTTTCTTTGTTCGAGGTCAATATTGTACCCACATGGTTCAATCAGACCATAGCTCTTGTGCACAGTTGGGACATGATATTGTCCACTTTGGGCCTAGGCCCTCATGGGTTTGCTCTTGGGCTCTCCCCAAAAGGCCTCATGCCAATGGAGATATCTTTCTCTTTATAAACTCATGATCTTTCCCATGTGTTTTCAATGTGGGACTATGTTTGCAACCTTGCAACCCCAACACTGTCTAGTCCTGACTTTTATATTTCATGAGAAATCCTAGATTACACCGACACCTACTATTTCCTTTAAGGGAACATATCCTCACCTACTCCTCTCAGGAGAAGTTACCTAATTTGCCAAACATCCGTTCCTCCAGATTTGTTTAGACTTCCCGCTTGATATCTAATCCTCTGACCTGTAGGGCTTCATCAGATTTTTGCCTGGTGTACTTGATCTACCAGGTTTTCCTGCTTAGTCCTACTGATCAGGACTTCTTTGCCTAGTGTCACAGATTAGGACTTCCTTGCCCAGCTGTAACTAGGGCTTTTCCTTTGCCTAGTGTCCACTAAAACTTTTACCTTGCCTAATATCTAGTCAACTTGAACTATTAGGACTTTCTCATTGAACTGTTAGTGTAATCGACCTCTAGGGGGTTGATATTTTTTTGACAATATGTTTAATGGAGATTGATCAAGGTTGACCTAGTTAAGTGAGAAGTCTAATCAGATCAAGGTTGACTAGATGACTAGTAAGTGGTGATTAATCTACCAAGTGACTACAAGTGGTGAGTAGCCTATCGAGTGACTACAAGTGGTGAGTAGTCTACCGAGTGACTACAAGTGGTGAGTAGCCTACTGAGTTACTCAAGGATGAGTAGTCTACCAAGTGACTAGCAAGTCCAAGTAGGTCAAGGTGACCTAATGCTTGGCAAGAGAAAAATTCTAGAGAGAGGTAACCCTAGGTAATGAGAAGTCTTGGAGGAGTGAACTCTAAGCAAAGTGAAAGTCCTAATATGTGAAGCTAGGCTCTAGTGATTAAAGCTAGGTGGTGAATGTCTTAGTGAGTGAAGCCAAGTAATAAAAAATCCTAAGGAGAGGTAACCCTAGGTAATGAAAAGCCTTGAAAGAGTGAACTCCAAGCATATGTGACTGAATGATTTTTGGTCGACCGCACTCGATGGATCGGACCGACGGATTTTGGTAAACCTAAGTATAGTTTTATCAATACTATTTTGCATTAGTATTATTGATGTTGTGCTAATTTAGTATGTAGGAAAAGTCTTAGTGGATCAGGCGATCAGACATTGAGTAGAGAAAGTCCAAATAGTTCTGGAGGACCAGATGTTTAGAAGGTGAGTTGAGGTAGGCTACTGGAGGTAGTGCGGTGAGGTCTTGTCCCAGTAGGAACAAACCTTAGGCATTGATTCAGTTGAAAAAAAATAATGGAGATTTCTAAGCTGAGATCAAGAGAGTCCTTACTGTCTTAATCATGCATACTTTATCTTGTCTTGCAGGATTATGTTCTAACTCTATTTTGTAGGGTAAAAATTATTTTTATACTACTATTGTTTTGTAGGAAGTGAACTAAAGTAATTCTATCTATAGGAAAAGTTGTTCAGTCGATGGAACCATGGAAAATCAAAGCAGTGAGATTCAATCCGGAAGCACAAATGGAAAACACAGTTTCGTCGACGGATAAAGGGTATCAGTAGATGGATCATTGAGTTTCCAAGAATAAAATAGGATTTGAATCAGAGCATAAAAGTTAAAAAGAGGTTCAATCGACAGAAAAACCTTGTTCCATCGACAAAACAACATGATTTCCGTGATTGGATGGATCAGATTATAGCAAACAAGGAAAAAATAGAGGATCAACAGTCGATGGAGCCCTTTATTAGTCGACGGAACGTAACCTATAAAAGAAGCCCTCGAACTCCGAGCTAGATATAACTCTTTATCTCTGATCTACTCTACTCTTGATGTGACAGTTCTTGCAAAATTTAACAACTCTGCTCCAAGAAGATCTCTAATAATTGTGCTCCATCTCTAATTAATTATTGTTGTTGGTAACTTTTTTTTTTCACTTATTCTCTGAAGGTAGTAAGACTACTACTATCATATCATACTTATACGATCTTGCTTCTTTAGAAGAACTATATTAGTATTGCTAAATGAAAGTGGTCAAAGATCACATGCCTTATAGTAGGAGTTGGTTGGACTCCAAACCAAGTAAAAATAATTGTGTCTTTAGTTTTATTTTCTTTTTATTTCTGCTATAAATTTTACTTAGATTCTATTTTATTTTAACAAAAAAAAGATTTTAATTGAACGATATTCACCCCTCCACTCGTCTTTCACGATCCAATAGTGTCCAATTAACTTGACCTACTAAGACTTTCTAATTGAACTATTTGCATATTTAGTTAATCTTGTTAGATCATAACACAATTTAACTTTGAACTCTTTTCTAATATTAAAATTAAGTTTGATTACCTAGTACTTCTAGTACCAACAATCTCTTCATTTTTTATTATACCAACATAGTTCAAAATTAAGGAAAGATATAAAGAACATTTTAAAATAGTCATAAGGAACATGTTTAAAAAATAGACATAAGGAATAAATTATTTAAAAAAAAAAATACTTTTTCACTCTATCTCTCCCCCTTAATTTAACCTCTCCTCCTAAATTTAGTGTTTTGAGATTTTGAAAAATACTTAACTTTTAACCCCTTTATACTCTCACCTTTTGATATATTTAAAAAAACAAGGAGTCTAAAAATTAGAGCAATTTGTAAGGATGTTTTCAAAAAATATTTCTTGAAGATAATTACGTAATTAGGTGGAAATAATTTTGAAAAAAATACATTATAAGTGAAAACTTTGTTTTCATAGCTTGAAAACATTTTAGAATTTACGTGTTAGATACAATATTTCAAATAAGTTTTAGAATTATTTTTCAACTACTCAATTTTTTTTCATAAATATCCAACAAATGTTGTGTCAAAGAATATTTAGAAATGAATTTTCCAAAAAAAAAAATCCAAAGATATTTTGAAATTTGAAAATATCTTTTCAAAGTAATTAAAACCTATTTTGAAATAAGATTTTAATTTATAAAATGGTATTTTCAAGAAGATATTTGAAAGAAGAGTTTTGAAGTCTAGAGAATTTTTTTAAAATAATATTTTTATGCACTAGAAAATTTCTGAAAAAATAATTTTTAAGTCATAGGATAAATTTTGAAGAATATTTTTAGCTCTTAGGATACCTATTCCAACTTTTTTTTAAAAAAAACTTTTGTACTTAAAAACCTATTCAAAAGCTACATCAAACTTTTAAACAAAAATTTATCTTGCAATAATTTAGCAATTAAGACTTTAAGCAGGTTAATGGGTCCTCAAAAATGCATCCCAATTTACGGGCCCTTAGAGTCCAAACATGCATCTCATTCTATGTCAAGCCTTACTAAGGAGGGATTAAAGGATTACAAGGCTTAATTGGTTTTTTCTTTGAAAGTAAAATAACTAAGTAAATGAGTGCATAAATTTAGATTCCAGATTTTATTTATTAAGACGTTGATTAATTTAATGTAACTTAAAATTGGATTTTTAATTAAGTTGGAATGAATTAAATTAGAGTTTCTTTAATTCAGTTTTGATTAAGTTTTTAAATTATTGAGGTTTATATGTTAATTAGTATCAAGTTATTTAAGTTAAGTTAAATTATGTCTATTTTAATTAAGTTAACTTAAGTTAAGTTTATATAAGTTTCATAATTAAGGTACAATTTTATAATCATTTAGATGTGTTTAAGTTAGGTTTAAATTAAAATTATTAATTTACGTTTAATTGGATTTAGTTAGATTAAAATTCAAATTAAGTTAATTTTTGAATTAGTTAATTTAGTTAGTTAGATTAGGATACATTAAGTTAATTAAATTGATTAATAATTACGATTTTAGGTTATAAAGAAAATAAAAAACTTTTAATTAATCGAATTAATCGTTTAAGTTTTAATTAAATTGATTAAGAATACTTAAGTTTTAATTTTGTTAAGTTAAGTTTCAGTTCCGTTAATTTAAGGTTTGACTTAAATTAATTAAAGTTTTATTAATTAATTGAAGATTATTAAAGTAAGGTTTATTAAACTTAAATTAATTGAAGATTATTTAACTAAGATTTATTAATGTTAAAAATTAATTAAAGATTAAGTACAAATTTAAATTTTAGATCCATCTCACTCATTTCTAGGTTTTCATATAAGGAACCTTATATGTTGTGTAAGATGATTATTAATTTTATCTTTATGAATTTAATTTGAATTCTAAGGATTGATTGATATTTAAGTTAAATTTAGGTTTAACAACTAGTCAGTTAAGTGCACATTTCAAAAATTAGCTTCTAGGATGTGGCGAGGCACAAGGGCTTTCTTAGGTATTGGAGCAACGATCACTTCTAAATAAAGTCTTTTAAAGAAATTATACACTTAACTATTTCCTTGAGAAATCTTAGTCTAACTAATCTAAGATGTGGCAAGATTACTTCGGTTAGTTCCACTTAGCTAAGTAGACCAAGTAGGGTATTGTTTACCCCACTTGACTCCCTATACAAATTTTTCCTAACATACTATTATCTCACCCCACCCTAGTACTAGGTTAGGCAAGTGTCAATCAAGCTTAAGTCCTTATCTAACCGTTCTAAATTAAGCAAAAAAATAAGCATACAAAGAAAGTTGTAAATCAAATAAACGTGCAAATTTATCTTAAACAAATAGTTGTTCTATTGGTTCCCTCTAAATCATAATCTCAATAAGGCCTATCTATGTAATGAATTTAACCCTTGGGGATCCAATACTTATTTGGTCCAACTTGATTAATAAAGTTTGATTTGGGAACTCATGCTTGAACTTAGTTTCTAATAGTTTGATTTATAATTGATAGGTATGACTGGAAACGAGTCTTAGCCTTGTATTCGAGTTTGGATTGATTGTATACGACTCTTTATTTTTTTAATTATCATATGAAGATTTTTAGAGCCCAAAGTGAATTGTTTTAATGATTCTTTAAGTTTTTTTATTTGACATTTTAAAGTAGAATTTTTTCCCTCAAGTTGTCGGGCTTTAGTTGAAGTTCCACTTTAAACTTACTTAGTCAAAGAACTTGGGTTAATCATCTCTTTAAGAAATTTTCCTCCTTTTAGAGTGACTTGACCCAGACATTCGGCTTGGCTAACTTTTACATCAAATAGTTATCATATTGTATAATTTTTTGACTAGGGGAGAATATACCTCGTTATTTGGTTCGTCTAAAATGGATACTAATCTATAGTTTGTCTAAGACTTAGCTTCGGATTTGGATCTAGACTCGGGCTCGAGCTCAGTCTCAACCACTTGTTCTCAAGTTAGTTGCATCAGAAAGCTCAATTGAGTTTGTTCTTCCTCATTTGATTCATCCAAAGATTCAGACCATGTTGCTTTCATAGTCTTCCTTCTTCTTTGCTTTATGTTTGGACACCCTAGCTTGTAGCGTTCTTTCTTATTGCACCTATAGCATATCACTTTGACTTGGGCTTCATCGTTTGATTCAGACCCAGTTGCTTACTATTTGATTGGATTTTCTTTTTCTTAAACATTCTCCGAACTAGTTTGACTAGTTCAGAGGTGATCTCATCGTCATCATCATCTTCTAATTCTAATTTGTCTTCAGACTCTGGTTTGGGGCTTGTGCATTGGCTCTTTTATCTTGATTTTACTTGTAATCAAGGTGATATCTTTCTCAGTTAAGCATGTATTAGTCTTCTCATGTAACTCAAATTCAGAAAATAGCTCGTTTAATCTAAGAATTAAAAGATCATTGGAAACCTTGTAAGCATCTACCATAGATGCCCACAAGGAGTTCCTAGGAAAGATGTTAAGTGTTGATGAAATCATCCTTAAGTCAAGGTTGACCAGTTTGACAAATCTTGAGTTGGCTTGAGCTTGAGTTTTGATGCTAGATAGAAGTCAAGTAGGTTGAAGGGTAACCAGATAATTATTTAGAAAAAGTCCTTACTAGAGGTTAGGCAAAGGGAAGTCCTAACCTACTTGCCTAGGAACTCCTTGTGGCTAAGTTGGTCAACATGTGAAATTCATCCTACTGGAGGTTAGATAACAGAAAGTCTTCATAAGAGATTAGGTAATGGAAAGTCCAAGTGGATAAAAGAGGATCATACATTGGTAAAGGAAAGCTCTAACTGATATTAGGTAAGGAAAACCCCTAACTGAGATTAGGTAGGGTAGAAGCCTACCGAGTGACTAGTCCTAACTAGAGGTTAGACAAGAGGAAAATCCAAGTGGGTCAATAAGGATCATACTTAGTGATCAGAAGTCTAACAAAAAATCAGTAAAGAGAAAGTCCAAGTGGTCAAATGTTGACCAAACATTTCGCATGATATGAAAAGTCTAAGTAAGTCAAGGATTGATTGAACACTTGGTGAAGAAGTCCCAACGAGTCATGTTTGATCGGATGTTTGGCAAGACAACCCTAAATCTGAATTTCAGGGTTTAGGGTTAGGTAATTGATTAGCCTAAGGCCAATCAATTAGGATGAATTTCTAATTGATTGGAAGGTTTTGTGAAGTTTATTTTTGCGTGAGAACCAAAAGGTGTTGAATCAATTAGCCTAATTGATTCAACCCTTGTCAATTGATTAGGTAATTGATTATAAGGTTTCACGAGAAAATAGTGAGGGCTAGAATCAATTAAGCCGAAACTAATTGATTAGAGTAATCGATTGAGCTATATTTTACGAAGAACAAAAGAGGTTGTTATCAATTGGTATAATTGATTAAGGACTTTTTCGCGAGAGAACATAGAGTTTGGGAATCGATTGGTTAATTGATTAGGCTGCTTTATCTCATGAATAGAAAGCTTTTGAATCAACTGGGATAATCGATTAGAAGCAATCGAATTGATTGGTGTGACTCACCAATTGATTATGAGTTTTAAAAAGAGTCATTCTGTAGGTTGTTGGATGGTCGGATGATGTAACAATCGATTATGGAAAAGCTTAATTGATTAGGAGGTGAAAAAGTGTTTCAAATATCATCTAAATAAAGTGGAGTTCAACTAGGGTTTTTGCCATCGGTTCTTGGAACGTTGAGGAAGAAGTGTTGTTGCATTTCCAGCCAATCAAAAGGCATTTCCACCAACAAGATAGCAACCTAAGCAAGATCTCATTGTAAAGTATTTACTTTCATTTCGCTTGTATTCTTATTGTATTTCTCATGTTTGAGATTACATGAGACTTCTCTGTTGGTGCGGGAAGCATCC
Source organism: Zingiber officinale (assembly GCF_018446385.1). Lineage (NCBI taxonomy): Eukaryota > Viridiplantae > Streptophyta > Magnoliopsida > Zingiberales > Zingiberaceae > Zingiber > Zingiber officinale. The sequence continues at coordinate 60,370,512 of NC_055992.1, forward strand.
GATGATCGAACCTGTATTTTGATTATGTCAAAGGGTCCAAAGTTAAGTTGGTTTGTTATCTAATGTGTTTAAATGAGTTTGTAGAAAATGTTGGAGCAATCCCAATGGTCCGCGGGACCATGTGTTTTGGTGTTTGGGCAAAGGGTTTAAGTTAGGTTTACCCTTGTTATTTGATATGTGTACTTGAGTTGTGCAGGACTGCAGGTGACACATATGACTCAGATTGACGGCTTCGGGTCCGGTGAAGGATGGAGCATCCGAGGGACCATGGACAAGGCAGCGAGGACAAGAGCCGAGGGAAGCGACTTCGAGGCATACGCGAAGGATGGCATTGGGGACAAGCCGCGGGCTTGGATGCATCCGAGGGACGAGAGCCAAAGGAAGTAGGCTTGAAGGCAAGAGGTCAAGGCTGCAAAGAAGAGTCAAATGAGTCGTGAGGGTACGAGTGCATGAGAGATTGTACTCGGAGTAAAATCCTAGTTTTAGGGTTTTACTGTAGCGGCACTGTAGCAGTTACTGTAGCGCACTGCAGCAGTTACTGTAGCGTACTGTAGCAGTCGACTGATGTATGGACCAGTCGACTGATGCACTGTAGCAGAGAGCCGTTGAGATAGCCGTTGGGCTGGCATCAGTCGACTGGTGCAAGGACCAGTCGACTGGTAACGGGCAAATCAGGTTCTGATTTGTTCCAAGCTCTATAAGAAGGAGCTTGGTATGGCCGGCCAAGGCGACGAAATTAGACTTGGTTAAAGCCTAATTAGTAGTCACAAGAGTGCTCAAGTGTTTGTGGAATCCAAGAGGTCTTGGTGTGTTGTGGTGAGGTTTCTCCACCCACAAGGAGCGACTTGAGATAGCCGGAGTTTCCGGGGGCTAATCCACCGAAGGATCGGGATCGTCCACCTTACGGACAGCCGTGGAGTAGGAGTATCATCTCCGAACCACGTAAATTGACGTGTATTGGTTTGCTAGTTCTTTTCCTTGTCTTTAGCTTTCGTATTCATTGCTTTAGTATTTGTATTTCCGCTTGCGCACTAACGAATACGTAGGAAGCGAGTATTTGGGGGCGCTGTCTATCCAACCCCCCTTAAAGCCGGCCGACCGATCCCCCAACAAGTGGTATCAGAGCGAGGACGCTCTTCGTTGGACTAACCGCCAAGGAAGCACAAGATGGCCGGGTCTATTGTCCCTCCAAAATTTGAAGGAGGAAGCCTTGGGGACATCACGTATTGGATGATGAGGATGAAGAACTTCCTCGAGACGGATTGGGACACAATGATGGTTGTCGAGGAACCATTTGAAGTCCCAAGAGACAAGAAAGGAAAGAAGCTCCGATCACGACATTGGACGGAAGAGCAAACCACACGATCGGAGGCAAATTCAAAGGTAATATCTATATTGATTGATATTTTGCCTAATCATGTGATAAATGGTGTAGGTGAGTATAAGAACGCCCACGAGTTGTGGAGCAAGGTGAAGATGGTTCTACAAGAAGAACCTAAACCTACACAAGAGGAAGAAGAACCCATTGAGATGGGTCTAGTTGCTCAAGTAGAGGGGGAGCAACCGGAAGGTGACGAGCACTCAACTTCCGAGGAGAAGGAGGAGAAGGATGAAGAAATGACATCCATTAGTGTGGATGAGGAGACATCCTCAAAGGGTGAGGAAGAATCCAAGACAAGTGAAGAAGAAGTCTTGGAAGTCAACTTAGTAAGTACCTCCACCGAAGCAAAGTCAAAAGATCACATTGTATGCTTCGGGTGCAATGAGAAGGGACACTACAAGAGTAGGTGTCCAATGAGCAAGAAGAAGGTATCTCCTAAACTCAATTCAATTCCTTTAGAATCTAATTTGAGTTGTAGGAAGAAGAAGGAGAAGAAGCACATTAGATGCTTCACGTGTGGAGAACTTGGACACTACCACACAAGATGCTCGAGGAAGGGAGAGTTCAAGAAGTTGGAGCATCTAAAGAAGTGGGAGAAGAAGAAGAGGAGCTCAAGTCAAGGGGGAGCTTCAAGGGTAAGGGAGGTATACCCTAATTTGAAATGTAATTCAAATTTTCATTCCTCCATGCATGCTAGGAATAATTCTCATTATTTACCCATGCAAAATTTTGGATTTAAATATCATGATAGGAATAGGGTTAATGTAGATCAAAACCCTAGGAGGCCAATTCATGAAAAACCTAGGAATGGTAGACCTAAGGAGGCCCAAGACATTAATCCTAAGAAGGGGAGACACATGCCTAGAAAGGGTAGGTCTAGGAATGTCCATGGTGGACATGTTGACTCTAGGTTTAGGAACCTAGAAAGGGAAAATCAAGCTTTGAAGGCAAAGCTTGATCAATTGGAGAAATTCCTTAAGAGATTCACTATTGGATCTAAGGAATTAAATATTGTGTTGGGTAGCCAAAGACCCAACCATGATAGATCGGGCTTGGGATACCGATCTAGTCCCTCCAAGGCTAATGAGAGATCATGTGCTAGGGTGGCAAATGATCATGGCAAGGGAGAGTCCTCCAAAGCTAAGGGAAAGTCTTATGCTAGGGTTGCATATGACTATAGCAAGGAGAAGCCAATAAATGGCAAGGGAAAGCCATTTAATGGTAAGGAGAAATTAACCAAGGACAAGGTGTCCAAGGTTAAGAAAGTTACGTTTGTAGGCCAAGTGTCACCGGGGGTGGACCGATGTGGCCTAGCCATTGTGGATGAGTCACCTAGGGAGGTGACTAAGGCAAAGAGCTCTAGGGTGAGCTCTAAGAGTCAATTTGGGACCCATGGGCAATGGATCTCAGGTGGATTCTACTTGGGGGTCTAGAGGAGCCATGGAGTGTGCCAAATGGTTTGGAGATGGATTTGAGTCTCAAACCTAGGGATTTGGCACACATGGATTATGTTTCATGCAAGAAATATGACATTTGGGGTCATATAGCATGATAATTGGTTTTGGATGTATAGATGCCATATAAACCAATGCTAGGGATGCATTGTGGGTTGGTATGGGCAAATACATCAACAGGAAGCCAAAACTAGGACTTTAGGTCAAGGTTCAATTGAACCGTTTAGCTAGTTTTGGATTTTATGTCAATCTTGGGATTGGTAATAAATATATTTTTTAATATATTTTTCCCAAGTAGACAAGGGTACAATAGACCTCTCCACAAAATTTGGGAATTTTTGGAGGTCTAGGGAATTTCTGGTGCATTTCTGAAGGTGGCCTGAAAAGGCTGATTTTTTCAGAAATAGGGTACCAGTCGACTGGTACAGATACCAGTCGACTGGTAACAATGTTTTTGAGCATAGAATGGTTCTGTAAGCTCATTTTGACGAGGGCAGTCGACTGGTGCCGATACCAGTCGACTGGTAACAGTATTTTTCGACCACAGAATGCTTCTGTAAGGTTCTGTCGAAGGGGGCAGTCGACTGGCACTTGGGGCAGTCGACTGATACCAGTCTGAAACTGTTTTCAGCATTGGTTTGTGACCATGTCAACTCACTTAGATGTATGGGATCCAAGGGGGATTAATACATGAGTTTAGGGTCAGTTTGGATGAGAAATTTTCAACAATTGGGATATTGTTGGAGAACTTTTTGGATGTTAGGCAAAGGGGGAGAATTAAGGTTTAGTTGGGAAAACCTTTAGTGCCTTTGCGTAGGGGGAGCCTTGTGATAGGTTCTTAAAAAGCTCGTGGTAAAATCCTAGCTCATTGGGGAGCTTAGGTGTAGGGGGAGCCTTGTGATAGGTTCCAATGCTTGGTGCATTGATTCGGCGGTTGCCAAGTGTGTAGCCTTGGCAATGTAAGTCCATTCGGCAATATAAGTCCAAGTGTGTAGCCTTGACATCGTAAGTCCATTGTATTAGCATGTTTATTTGCTATTTGTTTTCCCTAACTTAAACGTATTGCCAAACACCAAAAAGGGGAAGATTGTTGGAGCAATCCCAATGGTCCGCGGGACCATGTGTTTTGGTGTTTGGGCAAAGGGTTTAAGTTAGGTTTACCCTTGTTATTTGATATGTGTACTTGAGTTGTGCAGGACTGCAGGTGACACATATGACTCAGGTTGACGGCTTCGGGTCCGGTGAAGGATGGAGCATCCGAGGGACCATGGACAAGGCAGCGAGGACAAGGGCCGAGGGAAGCGACTTCGAGGCATACGCGAAGGATGGCATTGGGGACAAGCTGCGGGCTTGGATGCATCTGAGGGACGAGAGCCAAAGGAAGTAGGCTTGAAGGCAAGAGGTCAAGGCTGCAAAGAAGAGTCAAATGAGTCGTGAGGGTACGAGTGCATGAGAGATTGTACTCGGAGTAAAATCCTAGTTTTAGGGTTTTACTGTAGCGACACTGTAGCAGTTACTGTAGCGCATTGTAGCAGCACTGTAGCAGTCGACTGGTGTATGGACCAGTCGACTGATGCATTGTAGCAGATAGCCGTTGGGCTGACATCAGTCGACTGGTGCAAGGACCAGTCGACTGGTAACGGGCAAATCAGGTTCTGATTTGTTCCAAGCTCTATAAGAAGGAGCTTGGTATGGCCGGCCAAGGCGACGAAATTAGACTTGGTTAAAGCCTAATTAGTAGTCACAAGAGTGCTCAAGTGTTTGTGGAATCCAAGAGGTCTTGGTGTGTTGTGGTGAGGTTTCTCCACCCACAAGGAGCGACTTGAGATAGCCGGAGTTTCCGGGGGCTAATCCACCGAAGGATCGGGATCGTCCACCTTACGGACAGCCGTGGAGTAGGAGTATCATCTCCGAACCACGTAAGTTGACGTGTATTGGTTTGCTAGTTCTTTTCCTTGTCTTTAGCTTTCGTATTCATTGCTTTAGTATTTGTATTTCCGCTTGCGCACTAACGAATACGTAGGAAGCGAGTATTTGGGGGCGCCGTCTATCCAACCCCCCTTAAAGCCGGCCGACCGATCCCCCAACAGAAAAGTCCTAAGTGTACTTAGGCAAAAGTCCTAACTGCGGTTAGGCAGGTGGAAAACCCTAGGGGGTGGTAACCCTAGGTCCTAGGGGGTGGTAACCCAAGGAGGAAAGTCTTGGCGAGTCGAGCGCTTCGGGCAAAAGTCCTAGAGTTGAGTACTCTAGGTGGAAAGTTCTGGTGTTGCGAACCAGGTGAAAGACTGGCCAGGTTGTGGAGCGGACGCCCAGTAGAAAGTCCTGGAGCCTTAGGCGTTGAGCAAAAGTCTAGTTGGTCTGGAGGATCAACTGGTAACAGGTAAACTCTCCTGAGTGGAGTAGGTGAGGATGTGTTCCCCGGTGAGAGAACAGTAGGCGTCGGTTTGACCTAGAGTTTCCGATCGGGATTCTGAAGTCAGAATCAGACTGTCTGGAGACTATCAAATACTTATGTTTGACTTATTCTGTTGTACTAAACTCTGTCTTGCAGGATATGGTTTGTATTTTGGACTAACCCACTTACAGGGGGTGAAAATGAAGCAAAATGCTCGGATTAACAGTCCTGAGGCGCCCTCCATGGAGCTTGGAGGCGCCTCGGGTCACTAGTTGATGACCTCTGCGCAGTAGGGCAGAGGGCGCCCTCATGGAGCTTGAGGGCACCCTGGACACTGAGCAGATCGGGCGCCCTGGACGCAGTGGAGGGCACCCTCCATGTGGTTTGAGGTGCCCTCATGTGGATAAGCTGCGAAGTGGTCAGAGCTCATCCACACTGCGGATTCGGTGCGGATGAGGGTGCCCTCCATGGTGTTGGAGGCACCCTCAACGGGTTTTATAAGGCATCTTCGAGCAGCAGTAAGGAACAACAACGAAATCATAATCTATCTTCTCCGTGTTGCTCAAAAGACGATCTAAAAAAGCTATAGCAAGACCCCGACGACCAGGAGTTTCGAACTTATTATTTTTTTTGTCGGTATATACTTTATTACTATTTTAATTGTATTTCAAACTAAAATATTCCCGTGCTTATAGTGATTGCCCAAAGTAAACACTCAACGAGCGTGGGCCTTGGAGTAGGAGTCGCCCCAGACTCCGAACCAAGTAAATCTTGGAGTTCTTGTGTTTGTTTATCTATTATTTCCGCTGCATTTTACATTGAGTTTTCCGAAACAAAAGTGAAAGCCACGAGCGCTATTCACCTCCCCCCCTCTAGCGCTTTTGATCCAACAATTGGTATCAGAGCGGGATCGCTTCGAATTGGTGAAACCACCATTCAAGAAATCTTTTTATTTCTTTTGTGGTAATTTTCTGAATTTTCAGAGTTGTTCAGAATCGGTATAATTGCCGTCTTTTGATCCATTTTTTTTCGCAATCGAAGTTTTTGCTCAAAGCTGGTGCAACATCACTCAATTCGTGTTTTAATTTCTTAATCCCACACTACTAATCCAAGACTAAGTATTGGAACAAGTTTTCCGTTTTTTGTGTGTGTGAGATTTCCTTTGCTATAATAGCCCATCAAGAATGTTACAGTACAACCCGCCCTCCACTCTTGACCGGTGAGGACTTTGGCTACTGGAAGGGTTGAATGGAGTCATACCTCCAAACTCAGTTCGAGATGTGGATGATCATCAAGACTGGGATCACACTTCCACTTGACGGCTCGAGAAAACAGGTACCATGCGAGAACTGGGACGCAAGCATAATCAAGAAGGTTGAGGCCAATGCCAAACCAACCTGCACCCTTCAATGCGGCCTTACCAAAGAAGAGTTTAACCGAGTCGGGCCATTCTTAAGCGTAAAAGAGCTATGGGAAAAACTGATCGAGTTGCACGAGTGCACTTTCGACACAAAGGTAAGCAAGCATGATTTATTATTTAATAAATTGTATAACATAAGAATGTAGGAAGAAGATACGGCTAGGCAACTTCACACACGCATCCAAGACCTCCTCAATGACCTCCACGCGATCGGGCAAAAAGTGAAGAATCGAGACGTAATAAGGTACTCACTCAACGTTTTTCCAAGGAATACATTGTGGGCATCAATGGTATTCAAATTGGAAGTTCAACTCAAGTCCAACAACTTGAGAAAGAAAATTCCAATTTGAAAACTCAAGTTAAAGAATTTAAGGACATGTTGGAACGGTTCACGTTGGGTTCCAAGAATCTTAATATGATTCTTGGAAAACAAAGAGTCGTTTACAATAGATCCGGACTTGGATTTAAGCATAAACATAAATTCAAATCATATTTGTCAATTATAAATAGATCAAATATAAACATAGTCCAAGAATGGGTCCTCAAGTCAAACTTGGTTAATCAAGTTGGACTTGGACTATATTGGGTCCCTAAGGATCAAATCCACTACCTTGATAGACCCCATAGAGGCTATGATCCAGGGGGAGCCAATAAAAAGACCATTATCATTATAAAATAGTATTGTCTGATGATTGCTTTTACTGCTTTTATTATACATGCTTAGACTAGGATAGTTAAGGACCTAGGCATGATTTACACTTGACTAGTTAGACCTAGGAGTTAAAATAAGAAAATTAAATATTCAATTTCTTTGAAAGGCTTTGTCTAGAAGTGGTGGATGATCCCATACCCAAGAAGGTCTAGTGTCTCGCCACAACTTGGAAGCTGATCTTCGAAATAAATATTTAATTAACTTATTTTAAAACCTGAGTATAACTCAAATGTAAATCAATCCTTAGATGGAATTTAAATTGAAGATTAAAGTTAACCATCTCACAAAATTATTAAGATTTCCTGATTGATAATTTAGAAAAAGGGTGAGATGGACCTTGGATTAAAATAGTTAATCAATTCAATTAAGAGAACTTAATTCATTTCAAAAACTTAATTTTAATCTTGATTTCGATATTATAATTAATTTTAAAAATCATAATCATTTTAAAATCTTACTTAAAATTTACAAATTATTTTTCAAAATAATAATTACTTTCAAATCATTATAATTATCCTAATTAATTTCAAAAAATTAATTATTTTCAAGTAATTTAATTTTCAAAATCAGAGTTAAGATTTAAAAATCTTAATTATTTGTTTATTATAACTAAATTTTAAAATTCTTAGACTTTCAAAAATCTTAATTAATTTTCATGATAACCAATTTTTCAACTCATACTTAAGATTATCGTTTCAAATTATTTTTCAAAATGATAATTACTTTCAAATCATTATAATTATCCTAATTAATTTCAAAAAGTTAATTATTTTCATGTAATTTAATTTTCAAAATCAGAGTTAAGATTAAAAAATCTTAATTATTTGTTCATTATAATTAAATTTTAAAATTCTAAGACTTTCAAAAATCTTAATTAATTTTCATAATAACCAATTTTTCAACTCATACTTAATATTATCATTTCAAACTTAATTTTTAATATATTTTCAAAACCCTCAAAAATTTAATGTTTACTCATATTTTAAAATTTTGAAGTTCAAACTCATTGAAAATTTAAACTTATATTCTAAATCTCATTTTTTTTTTAAAAAAATAATATTGATAAAATTAAAATAAAGTTAACTTCATCTCACACTCACTTATAAGTTGAACATGCTTGACAACCTAGAATGGGTGAGATGGAAAATTAGGAAAATATAAAATAACTATTATGTTTTCTTTAATTTACATGCTTGGACTCTAGGACCCTAAGGATTTATTTTGACATTAATTAAGGGGGAGTGCAAGAAATTTAACACATTAATTTTTTTTTGTTAAAACATTATTTTTCAAATTTAAACTTTTCAAAAAGGTGAAAAATAATTCTAAAAGAATTTTCTAAAATGTTTATCATAATAGTTGTAAAGTTAAGCTTTTATCAAAGTTTTTTTTGAATACTTCTAACTAAGTTTTTTTAAAAAAAATTATCCTTATTTTGAAAACTAAGTACTTACAAAACATTTCAAAGTTTAGCTAAGTTTTTTTTTAAAAAATTATGATAGTTTCAAAACTTAAGTTTATCTAAATTTTTGTTGAAAAAGCTAAATATTTTTGCAAAAAAATCTTTTTCAAACCTAAGTGTTTATTAAACTCCCTTTCAGCTAAGTTTTTAATTAAGATTTAGTTAAGTAATCTTTAAAACTAAAAACTAAACTTAGTTAAAGTACTTTCTAAACTTAACTAATTAGCAAGGTGTTTTCTTAACACAATCATTTTAAAGCTAAATTCAAACTATTTTTTTTTTCAACAAAGGACTTTCAACTAAGTTTTTTTTAAAAGATAAATACTTAACTATGTGTTTTATAAAAATTATTTTTCAAAAAGCTAGGTCCTTGACAATGTTTAGGGAAGCTACCCTTCAGGGGGAGCTTAAGGTTAAACACAATTTTTTTATTAAACAATCTTCTTCCTACATATTTTATTTTTGATTTATATTAAAGGTGGAGAGAAAAGTCAAAGTTAAATAAGGGGGAGTATAATGAAAAGTTAAGGGGGAGTATAGGAAATTTTTTGAGAAATTGTTTTTATTGCATTTCTACTTATGCTTAAAATTCCTTATACTATTGTTATGTTTTTACTTAACTTTGAACCATGTTGCCATAATCAAAAAGGGAGAGTTGTTGGTGCGAGAAGCATCTGACGATCGAACATGTGTTTTGATTATGTCAAAGGGTCCAAAGTTAAGTTGGTTTGTTATCTAATGTGTTTAAATGAGTTTGCAAAAAAGTCCTAAGTGTACATAGGTAAAAGTCCTAGCTGCGGTTAGGCAGGTGGAAAACCCTAGGGGGTGGTAACCCTAGGTCCTAAGGGGTGGTAACCCTAGGTCCTAGGGGGTGATAACCCTAGGAGGAAAGTCTTGGCGAGTCGAGGGCTTCGGGCAAAAGTTCTAGAGTCGAGGACTCTAAGTGGAAAGTCCTGGTGTCGCGAACCAAGTGAAAGACTGGGCAGGTGATGGAGCGGACGCCCAGTGGAAAGTTCTGGAGCTTCCGACGCTGAGCAAAAGTCCAGCTGGTCTGAATGGTTAACTAGCAATAGGTAAACTCTCCTGAGTGGAGTAGGTAAGGATGCGTTCCCCGGTGAGGAAAAGTAGGCGTCGGTTTGACCTAGGGTTTCCGGTCGGGAATCCAAAGTCAGAACTAGACAGTCTAGAGACTGTCAAATACTTATGTTTGACTTATTCTGTTGTGCTAAACTCTGTCTTGCAAGATATGGTTTGTATTTTGGACTAACCCATCTTGCAGGGGGTGAAAAAGAAGCAAAAGGCTCGAATGAACAATCCTGAGACGCTCTCTATGGAGCTTGGAGGTGCCTCGGGTCACTAGTTGATGACCTCCATGCAGCAGGGTTGTTGGATGCTACTCGGAAAACCTAGAGGTTCCACTGTACAAAAATTTTGTACAAAGGTCTGAACCTTTTCCTAGCTACCATGTGTTCTTTTAAATTAAATTTTGGATCGCCTGCGGAACTTAACACGTTTGATCCAAAACTTAATCTATTCGTTCTTTTAGGTTTTGACTTGGGTCTCCTGCGGAACTTAACACGTTCGACCCATATCACCTTAAGTTATTAATTCCATTAAATATTAATTTCCATAATTGGTTCCCAGTACTGACGTGGCGAGGCACATGACCTTCTTGGATATGGGAGCAACCACCACCGACTAGCCAAAACCTTTTATGGAAAGCTAATATTTAATTTCCTAAAATAACTTTAGGTTAACCGAAAAGAACAATCAAATCACAAGGAAAAAAAAATAAAAGAACACAACATCGAAAAACTAGAATCGCATGCCTCTTGTATTTGGTATTATTTCCAAAAATAACTAGTATGATGCGGAAAGAAAAATTACTAGTTATACCTTTTAGAAAGACCTCTTGATCTTCTACCGTATTCCCCTTCTAATCTCGGACGTTGTGTGGGCAACGATCTTCCGAAATGAGAAACAACCAAAGCACCTTCTTTTCCTTTCTTCAAATTTTGGCCAAGCACAAAGCTTCCAAAAGATGAAGATCTTTTCCACCAACCAAGCTCCAAGGGATGTAAGCTTTCTCTCCTTCTTCCTCAAGCTAGATCCGGCCACCAATTAAAACTCCATGAGCATGAAGAGGTTCGGCCACAAAGAGAAGAAGAAGAGAAGAAGAAAGGGCCGGCCACACCACCAAGGAAAAGAGGGAGAAAAATAGAATAGAGTCCTTAGCCTTGAAGCCTCCTCTACCCCCCTTTTATAATCCTTGATCTTGGCAAATAAGGAAAATTTAATAAAAACTTCCTTAATTCTTTTGCCATGAAAAGGAAAAATTTATTTAATTAAAAATAATTTTTCTTCTCCAATTTATTTGGCCGACCACACTATAAAATTTCCAAGCAAATATAATTTTAAACACAAATTAAAACTTTCTTATTTGCTTCCCGAAATTTATAAAATTTCTCAAACAATTTTTTATCCCTTCATGATTGGTTTGTAAAAAGTAAATTTAATAAATTAAAATCTTTCTTTTAAACATGTGGATAAAAAGAAAGTTATCTCTAAAAAATTAAAATCTCTTTTAATTTACAAATAAGGAAAGATATCAAATCTTTTCTTAATCTTTTGTAGAAACTTATAAAAGAGAATATTTAATTTTAAACTCTCTTTTAAATCATGAACATGGTTAAAAAGGAAAGTTTTCTTAAAATTTAAAATCCTCCTTTAATCAACAAATAAGGAAAGATTTCAAATTTTAAACTCTCTTTTAAACATGTAGATGATTTACAAATAAGGAAAGATTTTACCAAAAATTAAAACCATCCTTTTAAACTACAAATAAGGAAAGAGATTAATCTCTTCTCTTAATCTTTTGTAGAAAGTTATAAAAGGAAATTTTTAATTTTTAAACTCTCTTTTAAAATCATGATATCCACATAAGAAATAATTTTAATAAAAATCCTTTTTAATATTCTAGTGGCCGGCCACCTAAGCTTGGGACCCAAGCTTTGGCCGACCACCTACATAACTCATCCACTTGATCTTGGCCGGCCCTAGCTTGGGTTCCAAGCTAGCTTGGCCGACCCCATTGGATGGGTAAGAAGGTGGGTATGCGGTGGGTATAAATCTCTATATACTAGAGGCTACGATAGGGACCGAGAGGAGGAATTGATTTTGGTCTCCCGATGAAATTAAGCATCCCGTGTTCGCCCCGAACACACAACTTAATTTCATCAATAATAATTCATTCCACTAAAGAACTATTATTGAACTACCGCACCAATCCCAAATTACATTTTGGGCTCCTTCTTATTATGAGTGTGTTAGTCTCCCTGTGTTTAAGATAACAAATGCCCACTAATTAAGTAAGTTACTGACAACTCACTTAATTAGTATCTAACTCCAAGAGTAGTACCACTCAACTTTATCGTCATGTCGGACTAAGTCCACCTGCAGGGTTTAACATGATAATCTTTATGAGCTCCTCTTGGGGACATTCTCAACCTAGATCACTAGGGCACAATTTCCTTCTATAATCAACAACACACACTATAAGTGATATCATTTCCCAACTTATCGGGCTTATTGATTTATCGAACTAAATCTCACCCATTGACAAATTAAAGAAATAAATATCAAATATATGTGCTTGTTATTATATTAGGATTAAGAGCACACACTTCCATAATAACTGAGGTCTTTGTTCCTTTATAAAGTCAGTATAAAAGGAACGACCTCAAATTGTCCTACTCAATACACTCTAAGTGTACTAGTGTAATTATATAGTTAAGATAAACTAATACCTAATTACACTACGACCTTCCAATGGTTTGTTCCTTTCCATCTTGGTCGTGAGCTACTGTTTATAATTTATAAGGAACTGATAACATGATCTTCTGTGTGTGGCACCACACACCATGTTATCTACAATATAAATTAATCGAACAACTACATTTATCATAAATGTAGATATTTGACCAATGTGATTTTTATTTCTAGATAAAGGTTTATACTAAAAGCTAGGCTTTTAGTATACACTCTAACAATCTCCCACTTATACTAAAAGACTAAGCTGCCATATCTGCAGCCATACATCTGATTCCCAAGCTTTTCAAAAAGCTCTTGCCTTAAGGACCTTAGGTTATCATCTGATGCAATCTAGGCGGCAACAACTTCTCCTCGTTATACAATTTCTTGTATTGGGTAGTACTTGCGCTCTATTGTGTTTACTTGCCTTATAGACTCATGGTTTCTTCGAGTTTGTTACTGCACCATTATTATTACAATAAATTGTAATAATCTTTAGACATACTAGAAATCATATCTAAGTCTATCTTGAGGTAATTAAGTTATTTAGCTTTTATGGCTACCTCAGAGGCTTGCCATATACTCAGCTTCTATGGTGCAGTCAAGAAAAACACCTATGCTTATCACTCTTCCATAGTTATGACTTTTCTTCCTAAAGTAAACACAAAACTCCGAGGTCGACTTATTATTGTCCCTATCCGATTGGAAGTCAAAATTCGTGTAACCCACAGGGACCAAATTAACTTCCTTGTAAGCTAGCATATAATCTCTAGTGCCTCTAAGGTACTTTAATATATGCTTTACTGCAGTCCAATGTCCTTGTCTAGGGTTACTTTGATATCTGCTAACTATGCCCTTGGCAAAACAGATTTCTGATCTCGTGCATAGCATACATTAGGTTGTCTAACTGCCGAAGCATAAAGAACTGCCTACATGTCCTCAATCTCTTTTGATGTCATCGGAGACATCTCTTTAGATAAAGACACTCCATGCTTAAAAGGTAAGAAACCTTTCGAGGAGTTTTGCATGCTTAAAACGAGCAAGGATTTTCCGATGTATCAAGCTTGGGATAAGTAAAATATATTTTTTTCTTTCGATCCCTTATTACTTTGATCTCAAAAATATATACATTCTCCCAAGTCCTTTATATCGAATTATTTGGACAACCATACCCTTACTTCTGACAACATTTTGATATTGTTTCCAACTACCAAAAATGTTATCTACGTATAGTACAAGAAATACTACCACGTTTCCATCACACCTTTTGTATACACAAGACTTATCCGTTTACTCAATAAATCCATAGGTCTGGATTACTTTGATAAACCGGATGTTCTAAGACCTTGAAGCTTTGCCTCAGTCCATAGACTGATTGAACTTGCACACAAGATGCTCTTAGCCCTTTGCAATGAACACTTCTGGTTGCTTTATATGGATGCTTTCATCAAGACTTCCATTAAGGAATGCTGTCTTGACATCCACTTGCCAAATAGATAAAAGAATCCGGATAGAGTTAAGCATGGCTACCAGTGAAAAAGTTTCCTTTTTCATCAAGTCTTGCTTTGAAAGTTACTACCTTCCTTTCTATCCCTCTTTTCCTATTATAAACCTTTTTACACCCAAATGCTTTTATACCATTTGGTGGTTCTATAAGCTTCCAGATTTTATTATAATACATATATTCTAATTCTGTTATTCATTACTCTTTGCCAAGATGTTGCATCTTTATCTTGGGGTGTTTCGTCATATGTCCGGAGATCAGGTTCATGTCCTCCAGGGATCGAGTCCAAAAACTCTCCCAAAACATGAATCTTTTTAGGTTGCCTAACAACCCTCCCACTACGACAAGACACTTTCTGCAATTGTGTATCATTTGTGATACATGTTGCAGTTTCCTTGTGGTATCTCATCTTGTACAGTTGGTACTAGATTAGACATGCCTTTTATTACTTCCTTAGAACAAATTTTCTTATGGGAACATGGTTTATTACATAATCCTTTTCTAAAAATCGGTCATTGATGGTAAAAATGACCTTCTGATTTTTAAGACTATAAACCTACTTTCATTTCACTAGGATAACCCACAAACAAGTGAATTCCTGTCCAACTTATCATTGTCTCTCTTCTGCATATGTGCTGGACTACCCGAATCCGAATAGGCTTTCGCCTATTCAACAATTCTATATGAGTAGAGAGTTCTGACTTTAGAAGGTACTATATTCACTCCCGTTTCCAGAGTATATCCTTAAAATGATTTTGATAATATTCTTAATAACTCATCAATCTACTTATTTCCATAAGAGTCCTATACCTTCCTTTTCCTACACCATTCTGTTGGGGTGTACCAGGTGCAGTTAGTTGGGATTGAATCCCTACTTCTGATAAATGACTCTTAAATTCTCCCAAGAGGTACTTGCCACTATGATCTTACCGTAGTGTCTTGATACTTTTACTTTGTCGTTTCTCCACATCAGCCTCGTACTCTTTGAACTAATCAAAGCACTTAGACTTGCGGCACATCAAGTAAATACATCCGTATCTCAAATAGTTGTCTATAAAATAGATGAAATATTTGAAACAACCTCTTGCCTGGATGCTCATAGGATCACACAAATCAGAATGAACCAATTCCAATATATCTTTAACTCCATACCCCTTAGACTTAAAAACTTTTTGGTTATTTTTCCTTCCAAGTAAGACTCGTAGGTTGGAAAGATTTCCACTACTAATGAACCCAAAAGTTCATCAGCTACCAATGAATCCTACTCAAGTTA